>NW_026558607.1:0-148664 GCF_026930045.1 Uloborus diversus
GCTTGACTGACTGGCTGAAGGACTAACTGACTGACTGAGTGACTGACTGACTGGACTGACTGACTGAGACTGAATGACTGAGTGCTTGACTGATTGACTGTCAGACTGACTGACTGACTTCGCAAAAGGGAAAAATAAAAAAAAAAGAATTATAAAATTAGAAAAAAATATTTGCATTTAAGATTTCCTTTCCGGCTGGGATTTGAACCCAGGGCGACACTCATGGAAGCCCAACGCTCTCGCCAATATACTATCGGATCTCTGTTGATCGGTGTCTTAATTATAATAAAAACAAAAAATGCACCTTAGTAATTATTGATCTAAAATCTTTGAAATCTAAAGGTCGAATGATTAAACTGACTCAGAATTTTCTTCCGTACATAAATAATCCATATTTGCAAAAGAAAGAAATTGAAAAAAAAAAATATCTTCAAATTAGAAGAGAAATATATACATGGAAGATTTTCGTTCCGGCCGGGACTCGAACCCAGTACCACGCGCTTGGAACCCAACGGTCTAGCCATTAGGCTATCGGAGCTCTGTCGATGGAAGTCTTAAATATAATAAAAACAAAAAATGCACCTTGGTAATTATTGATTCAAACACTTTGAAATTTACAGGTCGAATAATTAAACTGACTCAGAATTTTTCTCCCTACATAAATAATCAATATTCGCAAAAGAGAAAAATTAAAAAAAAAGAAGAAGAAATTTCAAATTAGAAACTAAAAGTATACATTGAAGCTTTTCGTTCAGGCTGGGACTCGAACCCAGGGCCACTCGCTTGGAAGCCTAACACTCTAGCCATTAGTCTATGGGAGCTCTGTCGGTGGGAGTTTTAAATATAATAAAAACAAAAAATGCACCTTGGTAATTGTTTATTTAAACACTTTGAAATCTTCGTGTCGAAAAATTAAACTGACTCAGAATTTTCTTCCCTACATAAATAATCAATAATTGCAAAGGAAAGAAATTGAAAAAAAAAAGAATTTTCAAATCAGAAAAGAAATATATACATTGAAGATATTCGCTCCGGCTGGGACTCGAACCCAGGCCACTCGCTTGGAAGACCAGCGGTCTAGCCATTAGGCTATCGGAGTTCTGTCGAGCGGAGTCTTACTGCCTGATTGATAATGCCTGACTGACAGACTGACTCACTGACTGACTGATACTGACTGACTGACTCACTGACTGACCGAGACTGACTGACTAACTGCTTGACTGACTGAGACTGGACTGACTGACTGACTGACTGACTAACTGACTGACTGAGACTGACTGACTGACTGCTTGACTCTCTGACTGGCTATTTCACTGACTGACTGAATGACTAAATGACTGACTGACACTGACTGACTGACTGCTAGACTACCTGACTGACTGCTTGACTGACTAACTGACTGGACAGGACTGACCGACTGACTGACAGACTGACTGAATAAGGATGACTGACAGACTGACTGAATAAGGCTGACTGACTGACTGACTGACAGACTGACTGAATAAGGCTGACCGACTGACTGACTGCCTGACTGACTGACTGACTGAATGACTGACTGACTGACTGACCGAGACTGACTGACTGACTGACTGAGACTGGACTGGACTGACTGACTGACTGACTGACTGAGACTGACTGACTGCTTTAGTGACTAACTGACTGCACAGGACTGACCGACTGACTGACTGACTGACTGCCTGACTGACTGACTGACTGAATGACTGACTGACTGAGACTAAATGACTGACTGCTTGACTGACTGGCTGAAGGACTAACTGACTGACTGAGTGACTGACTGACTGGACTGACTGACTGAGACTGAATGACTGAGTGCTTGACTGATTGACTGTCAGACTGACTGACTGACTTCGCAAAAGGGAAAAATAAAAAAAAAGAATTATAAAATTAGAAAAAAATATTTGCATTTAAGATTTCCTTTCCGGCTGGGATTTGAACCCAGGGCGACACTCATGGAAGCCCAACGCTCTCGCCAATATACTATCGGATCTCTGTTGATCGGTGTCTTAATTATAATAAAAACAAAAAATGCACCTTAGTAATTATTGATCTAAAATTTTTGAAATCTAAAGGTCGAATGATTAAACTGACTCAGAATTTTCTTCCGTACATTAATAATCCATATTTGCAAAAGAAAGAAATTGAAAAAAAAAAGAATCTTCAAATTAGAAGAGAAATTTATACATGGAAGATTTTCGTTCCGGCCGGGACTCGAACCCAGTACCACGCGCTTGGAACCCAACGGTCTAGCCATTAGGCTATCGGAGCTCTTTCGATGGAAGTCTTAAATATAATAAAAACAAAAAATGCACCTTGGTAATTATTGATTCAAACACTTTGAAATTTACAGGTCGAATAATTAAACTGACTCAGAATTTTTCTCCCTACATAAATAATCAATATTCGCAAAAGAGAAAAATTAAAAAAAAAAGAAGAAGAAATTTCAAATTAGAAACTAAAAGTATACATTGAAGATTTTCGTTCAGGCTGGGACTCGAACCCAGGGCCACTCGCTTGGAAGCCTAACACTCTAGCCATTAGTCTATGGGAGCTCTGTCGGTGGGAGTTTTAAATATAATAAAAACAAAAAATGCACCTTGGTAATTGTTTATTTAAACACTTTGAAATCTTCGTGTCGAAAAATTAAACTGACTCAGAATTTTCTTCCCTACATAAATAATCAATAATTGCAAAGGAAAGAAATTGAAAAAAAAAAAGAATTTTCAAATTAGAAAAGAAATATATACATTGAAGATATTCGCTCCGGCTGGGACTCGAACCCAGGCCACTCGCTTGGAAGACCAGCGGTCTAGCCATTAGGCTATCGGAGTTCTGTCGAGCGGAGTCTTACTGCCTGACTGATACTGCCTGACTGACAGACTGACTCACTGACTGACTGATACTGACTGACTGACTCACTGACTGACCGAGACTGACTGACTAACTGTCTGACTGACTGAGACTGGACTGACTGACTGACTGACTGACTAACTGACTGACTGAGACTGACTGACTGACTGCTTGACTCTCTGACTGGCTATTTCACTGACTGACTGAATGACTAAATGACCGACTGACACTGACTGACTGACTGCTTGACTACCTGACTGACTGCTTGACTGACTAACTGACTGGACAGGACTGACCGACTGACTGACTGACAGACTGACTGAATAAGGATGACTGACAGACTGACTGAATAAGGCTGACTGACTGTCTGACTGACAGACTGACTGAATAAGGCTGACCGACTGACTGACTGCCTGACTGACTGACTGACTGAATGACTGACTGAATGACTGACCGAGACTGACTGACTGACTGACTGAGACTGGACTGGACTGACTGACTGACTGACTGACTGAGACTGACTGACTGCTTTAGTGACTAACTGACTGCACAGGACTGACTGACTGACTGACTGACTGACTGCCTGACTGACTGACTGACTGAATGACTGACTGACTGAGACTAAATGACTGACTGCTTGACTGACTGGCTGAAGGACTAAGTGACTGACTGAGTGACTGACTGACTGGACTGACTGACTGAGACTGAATGACTGAGTGCTTGACTGATTGACTGTCAGACTGACTGACTGACTTCGCAAAAGGGAAAAATAAAAAAAAAGAATTATAAAATTAGAAAAAAATATTTGCATTTAAGATTTCCTTTCCGGCTGGGATTTGAACCCAGGGCGACACTCATGGAAGCCCAACGCTCTCGCCAATATACTATCGGATCTCTGTTGATCGGTGTCTTAATTATAATAAAAACAAAAAATGCACCTTAGTAATTATTGATCTAAAAGCTTTGAAATCTAAAGGTCGAATGATTAAACTGACTCAGAATTTTCTTCCGTACATAAATAATCCATATTTGCAAAAGGAAGAAATTGAAAAAAAAGAATCTTCAAATTAGAAGAGAAATATATACATGGAAGATTTTCGTTCCGGCCGGGACTCGAACCCAGTACCACGCGCTTGGAACCCAACGGTCTAGCCATTAGGCTATCGGAGCTCTGTCGATGGAAGTCTTAAATATAATAAAAACAAAAAATGCACCTTGGTAATTATTGATTCAAACACTTTGAAATTTACAGGTCGAATAATTAAACTGACTCAGAATTTTTCTCCCTACATAAATAATCAATATTCGCAAAAGAGAAAAATTAAAAAAAAAGAAGAAGAAATTTCAAATTAGAAACTAAAAGTATACATTGAAGATTTTCGTTCAGGCTGGGACTCGAACCCAGGGCCACTCGCTTGGAAGCCTAACACTCTAGCCATTAGTCTATGGGAGCTCTGTCGGTGGGAGTTTTAAATATAATAAAAACAAAAAATGCACCTTGGTAATTGTTTATTTAAACACTTTGAAATCTTCGTGTCGAAAAATTAAACTGACTCAGAATTTTCTTCCCTACATAAATAATCAATAATTGCAAAGGAAAGAAATTGAAAAAAAAAAAGAATTTTCAAATTAGAAAAGAAATATATACATTGAAGATATTCGCTCCGGCTGGGACTCGAACCCAGGCCACTCGCTTGGAAGACCAGCGGTCCAGCCATTAGGCTATCGGAGTTCTGTCGAGCGGAGTCTTACTGCCTGACTGATACTGCCTGACTGACAGACTGACTCACTGACTGACTGATACTGACTGACTGACTCACTGACTGACCGAGACTGACTGACTAACTGTCTGACTGACTGAGACTGGACTGACTGACTGACTGACTGACTAACTGACTGACTGAGACTGACTGACTGACTGCTTGACTCTCTGACTGGCTATTTCACTGACTGACTGAATGACTAAATGACCGACTGACACTGACTGACTGACTGCTTGACTACCTGACTGACTGCTTGACTGACTAACTGACTGGACAGGACTGACCGACTGACTGACTGACAGACTGACTGAATAAGGATGACTGACAGACTGACTGAATAAGGCTGACTGACTGTCTGACTGACAGACTGACTGAATAAGGCTGACCGACTGACTGACTGCCTGACTGACTGACTGACTGAATGACTGACTGAATGACTGACCGAGACTGACTGACTGACTGACTGAGACTGGACTGGACTGACTGACTGACTGACTGACTGAGACTGACTGACTGCTTTAGTGACTAACTGACTGCACAGGACTGACTGACTGACTGACTGACTGACTGCCTGACTGACTGACTGACTGAATGACTGACTGACTGAGACTAAATGACTGACTGCTTGACTGACTGGCTGAAGGACTAACTGACTGACTGAGTGACTGACTGACTGGACTGACTGACTGAGACTGAATGACTGAGTTCTTGACTGATTGACTGTCAGACTGACTGACTGACTTCGCAAAAGGGAAAAATAAAAAAAAAAAGAATTATAAAATTAGAAAAAAATATTTGCATTTAAGATTTCCTTTCCGGCTGGGATTTGAACCCAGGGCGACACTCATGGAAGCCCAACGCTCTCGCCAATATACTATCGGATCTCTGTTGACCGGTGTCTTAATTATAATAAAAACAAAAAATGCACCTTAGTAATTATTGATCTAAAATCTTTGAAATCTAAAGGTCGAATGATTAAACTGACTCAGAATTTTCTTCCGTACATAAATAATCCATATTTGCAAAAGGAAGAAATTGAAAAAAAAAGAATCTTCAAATTAGAAGAGAAATATATACATGGAAGATTTTCGTTCCGGCCGGGACTCGAACCCAGTACCACGCGCTAGGATCCCAACGGTCTAGCCATTAGGCTATCGGAGCTCTGTCGATGGAAGTCTTAAATATAATAAAAACAAAAAATGCACCTTGGTAATTATTGATTCAAACACTTTGAAATTTACAGGTCGAATAATTAAACTGACTCAGAATTTTTCTCCCTACATAAATAATCAATATTCGCAAAAGAGAAAAATTAAAAAAAAAGAAGAAGAAATTTCAAATTAGAAACTAAAAGTATACATTGAAGATTTTCGTTCAGGCTGGGACTCGAACCCAGGGCCACTCGCTTGGAAGCCTAACACTCTAGCCATTAGTCTATGGGAGCTCTGTCGGTGGGAGTTTTAAATATAATAAAAACAAAAAATGCACCTTGGTAATTGTTTATTTAAACACTTTGAAATCTTCGTGTCGAAAAATTAAACTGACTCAGAATTTTCTTCCCTACATAAATAATCAATAATTGCAAAGGAAAGAAATTGAAAAAAAAAAGAATTTTCAAATTAGAAAAGAAATATATACATTGAAGATATTCGCTCCGGCTGGGACTCGAACCCAGGCCACTCGCTTGGAAGACCAGCGATCTAGCCATTAGGCTATCGAAGTTCTGTCGAGCGGAGTCTTACTGCCTGACTGATACTGCCTGACTGACAGACTGACTCACTGACTGACTGATACTGACTGACTGACTCACTGACTGATCGAGACTGACTGACTAACTGCCTGACTGACTGAGACTGGACTGACTGACTGACTGACTGACTGACTAACTGACTGACTGAGACTGACTGACTGACTGCTTGACTCTCTGACTGGCTATTTCACTGACTGACTGAATGACTAAATGACTGACTGACACTGACTGACTGACTGCTTGACTACCTGACTGACTGCTTGACTGACTAACTGACTGGACAGGACTGACCGACTGACTGACTGACAGACTGACTGAATAAGGATGACTGACAGACTGACTGAATAAGGCTGACTGACTGACTGACTGACAGACTGACTGAATAAGGCTGACCGACTGACTGACTGCCTGACTGACTGACTGACTGAATGACTGACTGACTGACTGACCGAGACTGACTGACTGACTGACTGAGACTGGACTGGACTGACTGACTGACTGACTGACTGAGACTGACTGACTGCTTTAGTGACTAACTGACTGCACAGGACTGACCGACTGACTGACTGACTGACTGCCTGACTGACTGACTGACTGAATGACTGACTGACTGAGACTAAATGACTGACTGCTTGACTGACTGGCTGAAGGACTAAGTGACTGACTGAGTGACTGACTGACTGGACTGACTGACTGACTGAGACTGAATGACTGAGTGCTTGACTGATTGACTGTCAGACTGACTGACTGACTTCGCAAAAGGGAAAAATAAAAAAAAAAGAATTATAAAAAAATATTTGCATTTTAGATTTCCTTTCCGGCTGGGATTTGAACCCAGGGCGACAATCATGGAAGCCCACCGCTCTCGCCAATATACTATCGGATCTCTGTTGATCGGTGTCTTAATTATAATAAAAACAAAAAATGCACCTTAGTAATTATTGATCTAAAATCTTTGAAATCTAAAGGTCGAATGATTAAACTGACTCAGAATTTTCTTCCGTACATAAATAATCCATATTTGCAAAAGGAAGAAATTGAAAAAAAAAATAATCTTCAAATTAGAAGAGAAATATATACATTGAAGATTTTCGTTCCCGCCGGGACTCGAACCCAGGCCACTCGCTTGGAAGACCAGCGGTCTAGCCATTAGGCTATCGGAGTTCTTTCGAGCGGAGTCTTACTGCCTGACTGATACTGCCTGACTGACAGACTGACTGACTGAGACTAAATGACTGACTGCTTGACTGACTGGCTGAAGGACTAACTGACTGACTGAGTGACTGACTGACTGGACTGACTGACTGGACTGACTGACTGAGACTGAATGACTGAGTGCTTGACTGATTGACTGTCAGACTGACTGACTGACTTCGCAAAAGGGAAAAATAAAAAAAAAAGAATTATAAAATTAGAAAAAAATATTTGCATTTTAGATTTCCTTTCCGGCCGGGACTCGAACCCAGTACCACGCGCTAGGAACCCAACGGTCTAGCCATTAGGCTATCGGAGCTCTGTCGATGGAAGTCTTAAATATAATAAAAACAAAAAATGCACCTTGGTAATTATTGATTCAAACACTTTGAAATTTACAGGTCGAATAATTAAACTGACTCAGAATTTTTTTCCCTACATAAATAATCAATATTCGCAAAAGAGAAAAATTAAAAAAAAAAGAAGAAGAAATTTCAAATTAGAAACTAAAAGTATACATTGAAGATATTCGCTCCGGCTGGGAATCGAACCCAGGCCACTCGCTTGGAAGACCAGCGGTCTAGCCATTAGGCTATCGGAGTTCTGTCGAGCGGAGTCTTACTGCCTGACTGATACTGCCTGACTGACAGACTGACTCATTGACTGACTAATACTGACTGACTGACTCACTGACTGACCGAGACTGACTGACTAACTGCCTGACTGACTGAGACTTGACTGACTGACTCACTGACTGACTGACTAACTGACTGACTGAGACTGACTGACTGACTGCTTGACTATCTGACTGGCTATTTCACTGACTGACTGAATGACTAAATGACTGACTGACACTGACTGACTGACAGCTTGACTACCTGACTGACTGCTTGACTGACTAACTGACTGGACAGGACTGACCGACTGACTGACTGACAGACTGACTGAATAAGGCTGACTGACTGACTGACTGACAGACTGACTGAATAAGGCTGACCGACTGACTGACTGCCTGACTGACTGACTGACTGAATGACTGACTGAATGACTGACCGAGACTGACTGACTGACTGACTGAGACTGGACTGGACTGACTGACTGACTGACTGACTGAGACTGACTGACTGCTTTAGTGACTAACTGACTGCACAGGACTGACTGACTGACTGACTGACTGACTGCCTGACTGACTGACTGACTGAATGACTGACTGACTGAGACTAAATGACTGACTGCTTGACTGACTGGCTGAAGGACTAACTGACTGACTGAGTGACTGACTGACTGGACTGACTGACTGAGACTGAATGACTGAGTGCTTGACTGATTGACTGTCAGACTGACTGACTGACTTCGCAAAAGGGAAAAATAAAAAAAAAAGAATTATAAAATTAGAAAAAAATATTTGCATTTAAGATTTCCTTTCCGGCTGGGATTTGAACCCAGGGCGACACTCATGGAAGCCCAACGCTCTCGCCAATATACTATCGGATCTCTGTTGACCGGTGTCTTAATTATAATAAAAACAAAAAATGCACCTTAGTAATTATTGATCTAAAATCTTTGAAATCTAAAGGTCGAATGATTAAACTGACTCAGAATTTTCTTCCGTACATAAATAATCCATATTTGCAAAAGGAAGAAATTGAAAAAAAAAAGAATCTTCAAATTAGAAGAGAAATATATACATGGAAGATTTTCGTTCCGGCCGGGACTCGAACCCAGTACCACGCGCTTGGATCCCAACGGTCTAGCCATTAGGCTATCGGAGCTCTGTCGATGGAAGTCTTAAATATAATAAAAACAAAAAATGCACCTTGGTAATTATTGATTCAAACACTTTGAAATTTACAGGTCGAATAATTAAACTGACTCAGAATTTTTCTCCCTACATAAATAATCAATATTCGCAAAAGAGAAAAATTAAAAAAAAAGAAGAAGAAATTTCAAATTAGAAACTAAAAGTATACATTGAAGATTTTCGTTCAGGCTGGGACTCGAACCCAGGGCCACTCGCTTGGAAGCCTAACACTCTAGCCATTAGTCTATGGGAGCTCTGTCGGTGGGAGTTTTAAATATAATAAAAACAAAAAATGCACCTTGGTAATTGATTATTTAAACACTTTGAAATCTTCGTGTCGAAAAATTAAACTGACTCAGAATTTTCTTCCCTACATAAATAATCAATAATTGCAAAGGAAAGAAATTGAAAAAAAAAAGAATTTTCAAATTAGAAAAGAAATATATACATTGAAGATATTCGCTCCGGCTGGGACTCGAACCCAGGCCACTCGCTTGGAAGACCAGCGATCTAGCCATTAGGCTATCGGAGTTCTGTCGAGCGGAGTCTTACTGCCTGACTGATACTGCCTGACTGACAGACTGACTCACTGACTGACTGATACTGACTGACTGACTCACTGACTGATCGAGACTGACTGACTAACTGCCTGACTGACTGAGACTGGACTGACTGACTGACTGACTGACTGACTAACTGACTGACTGAGACTGACTGACTGACTGCTTGACTCTCTGACTGGCTATTTCACTGACTGACTGAATGACTAAATGACTGACTGACACTGACTGACTGACTGCTTGACTACCTGACTGACTGCTTGACTGACTAACTGACTGGACAGGACTGACCGACTGACTGACTGACAGACTGACTGAATAAGGATGACTGACAGACTGACTGAATAAGGCTGACTGACTGACTGACTGACAGACTGACTGAATAAGGCTGACCGACTGACTGACTGCCTGACTGACTGACTGACTGAATGACTGACTGACTGACTGACCGAGACTGACTGACTGACTGACTGAGACTGGACTGGACTGACTGACTGACTGACTGACTGAGACTGACTGACTGCTTTAGTGACTAACTGACTGCACAGGACTGACCGACTGACTGACTGACTGACTGCCTGACTGACTGACTGACTGAATGACTGACTGACTGAGACTAAATGACTGACTGCTTGACTGACTGGCTGAAGGACTAAGTGACTGACTGGATGACTGACTGACTGGACTGACTGACTGACTGAGACTGAATGACTGAGTGCTTGACTGATTGACTGTCAGACTGACTGACTGACTTTGCAAAAGGGAAAAATAAAAAAAAAGAATTATAAAATTAGAAAAAAATATTTGCATTTTAGATTTCCTTTCCGGCTGGGATTTGAACCCAGGGCGACAATCATGGAAGCCCACCGCTCTCGCCAATATACTATCGGATCTCTGTTGATCGGTGTCTTAATTATAATAAAAACAAAAAATGCACCTTAGTAATTATTGATCTAAAATCTTTGAAATCTAAAGGTCGAATGATTAAACTGACTCAGAATTTTCTTCCGTACATAAATAATCCATATTTGCAAAAGGAAGAAATTGAAAAAAAAAATAATCTTCAAATTAGAAGAGAAATATATACATTGAAGATTTTCGTTCCCGCCGGGACTCGAACCCAGGCCACTCGCTTGGAAGACCAGCGGTCTAGCCATTAGGCTATCGGAGTTCTTTCGAGCGGAGTCTTACTGCCTGACTGATACTGCCTGACTGACAGACTGACTGACTGAGACTAAATGACTGACTGCTTGACTGACTGGCTGAAGGACTAACTGACTGACTGAGTGACTGACTGACTGGACTGACTGACTGGACTGACTGACTGAGACTGAATGACTGAGTGCTTGACTGATTGACTGTCAGACTGACTGACTGACTTCGCAAAAGGGAAAAATAAACAAAAAAAGAATTATAAAATTAGAAAAAAATATTTGCATTTTAGATTTCCTTTCCGGCCGGGACTCGAACCCAGTACCACGCGCTAGGAACCCAACGGTCTAGCCATTAGGCTATCGGAGCTCTGTCGATGGAAGTCTTAAATATAATAAAAACAAAAAATGCACCTTGGTAATTATTGATTCAAACACTTTGAAATTTACAGGTCGAATAATTAAACTGACTCAGAATTTTTCTCCCTACATAAATAATCAATATTCGCAAAAGAGAAAAATTAAAAAAAAAAGAAGAAGAAATTTCAAATTAGAAACTAAAAGTATACATTGAAGATATTCGCTCCGGCTGGGAATCGAACCCAGGCCACTCGCTTGGAAGACCAGCGGTCTAGCCATTAGGCTATCGGAGTTCTGTCGAGCGGAGTCTTACTGCCTGACTGATACTGCCTGACTGACAGACTGACTCACTGACTGACTGATACTGACTGACTGACTCACTGACTGACCGAGACTGACTGACTAACTGCCTGACTGACTGAGACTTGACTGACTGACTCACTGACTGACTGACTAACTGACTGACTGAGACTGACTGACTGACTGCTTGACTATCTGACTGGCTATTTCACTGACTGACTGAATGACTAAATGACTGACTGACACTGACTGACTGACAGCTTGACTACCTGACTGACTGCTTGACTGACTAACTGACTGGACAGGACTGACCGACTGACTGACTGACAGACTGACTGAATAAGGATGACTGACAGACTGACTGAATAAGGCTGACTGACTGACTGACTGACAGACTGACTGAATAAGGCTGACCGACTGACTGACTGCCTGACTGACTGACTGACTGAATGACTGACTGACTGACTGACCGAGACTGACTGACTGCTTTAGTGACTAACTGACTGCACAGGACTGACCGACTGACTGACTGACTGCTTTAGTGACTAACTGACTGCACAGGACTAACCGACTGACTGACTGCCTGACTGACTGACTGACTGAATGACTGACTGACTGAGACTAAATGACTGACTGCTTGACTGACTGGCTGAAGGACTAACTGACTGACTGAGTGACTGACTGACTGGACTGACTGACTGAGACTGAATGACTGAGTGCTTGACTGATTGACGGTCAGACTGACTGACTGACTTCGCAAAAGGGAAAAATAAAAAAAAAAAGAATTATAAAATTAGAAAAAAATATTTGCATTTAAGATTTCCTTTCCGGCCGGGACTCGAACCCAGTACCACGCGCTAGGAACCCAACGGTCTAGCCATTAGGCTATCGGAGCTCTGTCGATGGAAATCTTAAATATAATAAAAACAAAAAATGCACCTTGGTAATTATTGATTCAAACACTTTGAAATTTACAGGTCGAATAATTAAACTGACTCAGAAATTTTCTCCCTACATAAATAATCAATATTCGCAAAAGAGAAAAATTAAAAAAAAAAGAAGAAGAAATTTCAAATTAGAAACTAAAAGTATACATTGAAGATTTTCGTTCAGGCTGGGACTCGAACCCAGGGCCACTCGCTTGGAAGCCTAACACTCTAGCCATTAGTCTATGGGAGCTCTGTCGGTGGGAGTTTTAAATATAATAAAAACAAAAAATGCACCTTGGTAATTGTTTATTTAAACACTTTGAAATCTTCGTGTCGAAAAATTAAACTGACTCAGAATTTTCTTCCCTACATAAATAATCAATAATTGCAAAGGAAAGAAATTGAAAAAAAAAAAGAATTTTCAAATTAGAAAAGAAATATATACATTGAAGACATTCGCTCCGGCTGGGACTCGAACCCAGGCCACTCGCTTGGAAGACCAGCGGTCTAGCCATTAGGCTATCGGAGTTCTGTCGAGCGGAGTCTTACTGCCTGACTGATACTGCCTGACTTACAGACTGACTCACTGACTGACTGATACTGACAGACTGACTCACTGACTGACCGAGACTGACTGACTAACTGCCTGACTGACTGAGACTGGACTGACTGACTGACTGACTGACTGACTGACTAACTGACTGACTGAGACTGACTGACTGATTGCTTGACTCTCTGACTGGCTATTTCACTGACTGACTGAATGACTAAATGACTGACTGACACTGACTGACTGACTGCTTGACTACCTGACTGACTGCTTGACTGACTAACTGACTGGACAGGACTGACCGACTGACTGACTGACAGACTGACTGAATAAGGATGACTGACAGACTGACTGAATAAGGCTGACTGACTGACTGACTGACAGACTGACTGAATAAGGCTGACCGACTGACTGACTGCCTGACTGACTGACTGACTGACTGACTGACTGACAGAGACTGACTGACTGACTGACTGAGACTGGACTGGACTGACTGACTGACTGACTGACTGAGACTGACTGACTGCTTTAGTGACTAACTGACTGCACAGGACTGACCGACTGACTGACTGCCTGACTGACTGACTGACTGAATGACTGACTGACTGAGACTAAATGACTGACTGCTTGACTGACTGGCTGAAGGACTAACTGACTGACTGAGTGACTGACTGACTGGACTGACTGACTGAGACTGAATGACTGAGTGCTTGACTGATTGACTGTCAGACTGACTGACTGACTTCGCAAAAGGGAAAAATAAAAAAAAAGAATTATAAAATTAGAAAAAAATATTTGCATTTAAGATTTCCTTTCCTTCCGGGACTCGAACCCAGTACCACGCGCTAGGAACCCAACGGTCTAGCCATTAGGCTATCGGAGCTCTGTCGATGGAAGTCTTAAATATAATAAAAACAAAAAATGCACCTTGGTAATTATTGATTCAAACACTTTGAAATTTACAGGTCGAATAATTAAACTGACTCAGAATTTTTCTCCCTACATAAATAATCAATATTCGCAAAAGAGAAAAATTAAAAAAAAAAAGAAGAAATTTCAAATTAGAAACTAAAAGTATACATTGAAGATTTTCGTTCAGGCTGGGACTCGAACCCAGGGCCACTCGCTTGGAAGCCTAACACTCTAGCCATTAGTCTACGGGAGCTCTGTCGGTGGGAGTTTTAAATATAATAAAAACAAAAAATGCACCTTGGTAATTGTTTATTTAAACACTTTGAAATCTTCGTGTCGAAAAATTAAACTGACTCAGAATTTTCTTCCCTACATAAATAATCAATAATTGCAAAGGAAAGAAATTGAAAAAAAAGAATTTTCAAATTAGAAGAGAAATATATACATGGAAGATTTTCGTTCCGGCCGGGACTCGAACCCAGTACCACACGCTTGGAACCCAACGGTCTAGCCATTAGGCTATCGGAGCTCTGTCGAGCGGAGTCTTACTGCCTGACTGATACTGCCTGACTGACAGACTGACTCACTGACTGACTGATACTGACTGACTGACTCACTGACTGACCGAGACTGACTGACTAACTGCCTGACTGACTGAGACTGGACTGACTGACTGACTGACTGACTAACTGACTGACTGAGAATGACTGACTGACTGCTTGACTCTCTGACTGGCTATTTCACTGACTGACTGAATGACTAAATGACTGACTGACACTGACTGACTGACTGCTTGACTACCTGACTGACTGCTTGACTGACTAACTGACTGGACAGGACTGACCGACTGACTGACTGACAGACTGACTGAATAAGGGTGACAGACAGACTGACTGAATAAGGCTGACTGACTGACTGACTGACAGACTGACTGAATAAGGCTGACCGACTGACTGACTGCCTGACTGACTGACTGACTGAATGACTGACTGACTGACTGACCGAGACTGACTGACTGACTGACTGAGACTGGACTGGACTGACTGACTGACTGACTGACTGAGACTGACTGACTGCTTTAGTGACTAACTGACTGCACAGGACTGACCGACTGACTGCCTGACTGACTGACTGACTGAATGACTGACTGACTGAGACTAAATGACTGACTGCTTGACTGACTGGCTGAAGGACTAAGTGACTGACTGAGTGACTGACTGACTGGACTGACTGACTGAGACTGAATGACTGAGTGCTTGACTGATTGACTGTCAGACTGACTGACTGACTTCGCAAAAGGGAAAAATAAAAAAAAAGAATTATAAAATTAGAAAAAAATATTTGCATTTAAGATTTCCTTTCCGGCTGGGATTTGAACCCAGGGCGACACTCATGGAAGCCCAACGCTCTCGCCAATATACTATCGGATCTCTGTTGATCGGTGTCTTAATTATAATAAAAACAAAAAATGCACCTTAGTAATTATTGATCTAAAATCTTTGAAATCTAAAGGTCGAATGATTAAACTGACTCAGAATTTTCTTCCGTACATAAATAATCCATATTTGCAAAAGGAAGAAATTGAAAAAAAAAGAATCTTCAAATTAGAAGAGAAATATATACATGGAAGATTTTCGTTCCGGCCGGGACTCGAACCCAGTACCACGCGCTTGGAACCCAACGGTCTAGCCATTAGGCTATCGGAGCTCTGTCGATGGAAGTCTTAAATATAATAAAAACAAAAAATGCACCTTGGTAATTATTGATTCAAACACTTTGAAATTTACAGGTCGAATAATTAAACTGACTCAGAATTTTTCTCCCTACATAAATAATCAATATTCGCAAAAGAGAAAAATTAAAAAAAAAAGAAGAAGAAATTTCAAATTAGAAACAAAAAGTATACATTGAAGATTTTCGTTCAGGCTGGGACTCGAACCCAGGGCCACTCGCTTGGAAGCCTAACACTCTAGCCATTAGTCTATGGGAGCTCTGTCGGTGGGAGTTTTAAATATAATAAAAACAAAAAATGCACCTTGGTAATTGTTTATTTAAACACTTTGAAATCTTCGTGTCGAAAAATTAAACTGACTCAGAATTTTCTTCCCTACATAAATAATCAATAATTGCAAAGGAAAGAAATTGAAAAAAAAAGAATTTTCAAATTAGAAAAGAAATATATACATTGAAGATATTCGCTCCGGCTGGGACTCGAACCCAGGCCACTCGCTTGGAAGACCAGCGGTCTAGCCATTAGGCTATCGGAGTTCTGTCGAGCGGAGTCTTACTGCCTGACTGATACTGCCTGACTGACAGACTGACTCACTGACTGACTGATACTGACTGACTGACTCACTGACTGACCGAGACTGACTGACTAACTGCCTGACTGACTGAGACTGGACTGACTGACTGACTGACTGACTGCCTGACTGACTGACTGACTGAGACTGACTGACTGACTGCTTGACTCTCTGACTGGCTATTTCACTGACTGACTGAATGACTAAATGACTGACTGACACTGACTGACTGACTGCTTGACTACCTGACTGACTGCTTGACTGACTAACTGACTGGACAGGACTGACCGACTGACTGACTGACAGACTGACTGAATAAGGATGACTGACAGACTGACTGAATAAGGCTGACTGACTGACTGACTGACAGACCGACTGAATAAGGCTGACAGACTGACTGACTGCCTGACTGACTGACTGACTGAATGACTGACTGACTGACTGACCGAGACTGACTGACCGAGACTGACTGACTGCTTTAGTGACTAACTGACTGCAAAGGACTGACCGACTGACTGACTGACTGACTGCCTGACTGACTGACTGACTGACTGACTGACTGACTGCCTGACTGACTGACTGAATGACTGACTGACTGAGACTAAATGACTGACTGCTTGACTGACTGGCTGAAGGACTAACTGACTGACTGAGTGACTGACTGACTGGACTGACTGACTGAGACTGAATGACTGAGTGCTTGACTGATTGACTGTCAGACTGACTGACTGACTTCGCAAAAGGGAAAAATAATAAAAAAAAGAATTATAAAATTAGAAAAATTATTTGCATTTAAGACTTCCTTTCCGGCTGGGATTTGAACCCAGGGCGACACTCATGGAAGCCCAACGCTCTCGCCAATATACTATCGGATCTCTGTTGATCGGTGTCTTAATTATAATAAAAACAAAAAATGCACCTTAGTAATTATTGATCTAAAATCTTTGAAATCTAAAGGTCGAATGATTAAACTGACTCAGAATTTTCTTCCGTACATAAATAATCCATATTTGCAAAAGAAAGAAATTGAAAAAAAAAAGAATCTTCAAATTAGAAGAGAAATATATACATGGAAGATTTTCGTTCCGGCCGGGACTCGAACCCAGTACCACGCGCTTGGAACCCAACGGTCTAGCCATTAGGCTATCGGAGCTCTGTCGATGGAAGTCTTAAATATAATAAAAACAAAAAATGCTCCTTGGTAATTATTGATTCAAACACTTTGAAATTTACAGGTCGAATAATTAAACTGACTCAGAATTTTTCTCCCTACATAAATAATCAATATTCGCAAAAGAGAAAAATTAAAAAAAAAAAGAAGAAGAAATTTCAATTTAGAAACTAAAAGTATACATTGAAGATTTTCGTTCAGGCTGGGACTCGAACCCAGGGCCACTCGCTTGGAAGCCTAACACTCTAGCCATTAGTCTATGGGAGCTCTGTCGGTGGGAGTTTTAAGTATAATAAAAACAAAAAATGCACCTTGGTAATTGTTTATTTAAACACTTTGAAATCTTCGTGTCGAAAAATTAAACTGACTCAGAATTTTCTTCCCTACATAAATAATCAATAATTGCAAAGGAAAGAAATTGAAAAAAAAAAGAATTTTCAAATTAGAAAAGAAATATATACATTGAAGATATTCGCTCCGGCTGGGACTCGAACCCAGGCCACTCGCTTGGAAGACCAGCGGTCTAGCCATTAGGCTATCGGAGTTCTGTCGAGCGGAGTCTTACTGCCTGACTGATACTGCCTGACTGACAGACTGACTCACTGACTGACTGATACTGACTGACTGACTCACTGACTGACCGAGACTGACTGACTAACTGACTGACTGAGACTGACTGACTGACTGCTTGACTCTCTGACTGGCTATTTCACTGACTGACTGTATGACTAAATGACTGACTGACACTGACTGACTGACTGCTTGACTACCTGACTGACTGCTTGACTGACTAACTGACTGGACAGGACTGACCGACTGACTGACTGACAGACTGACTGAATAAGGATGACTGACAGACTGACTGAATAAGGCTGACTGACTGACTGACTGACAGACTGACTGAATAAGGCTGACAGACTGACTGACTGCCTGACTGACTGACTGACTGAATGACTGACTGACTGACTGACTGACCGAGACTGACTGACTGACTGACTGAGACTGACTGACTGCTTTAGTGACTAACTGACTGCACAGGACTGACCGACTGACTGACTGACTGACTGCCTGACTGACTGACTGACTGAGACTAAATGACTGACTGCTTGACTGACTGGCTGAAGGACTAACTGACTGACTGAGTGACTGACTGACTGGACTGACTGACAGAGACTGAATGACTGAGTGCTTGACTGATTGACTGTCAGACTGAATGACTGACTTCGCAAAAGGGAAAAATAAAAAAAAAAGAATTATAAAATTAGAAAAAAATATTTGCATTTAAGATTTCCTTTCCGGCCGGGACTCGAACCCAGTACCACGCGCTAGGAACCCAACGGTCTAGCCATTAGGCTATCGTAGCTCTGTCGATGGAGGTCTTAAATATAATAAAAACAAAAAATGCACCTTGGTAATTATTGATTCAAACACTTTGAAATTTACAGGTCGAATAATTAAACTGACTCAGAATTTTTCTCCCTACATAAATAATCAATATTCGCAAAAGAGAAAAATTAAAAAAAAAGAAGAAGAAATTTCAAATTAGAAACTAAAAGTATACTTTGAAGATTTTCGTTCAGGCTGGGACTCGAACCCAGGGCCACTCGCTTGGAAGCCTAACACTCTAGCCATTAGTCTATGGGAGCTCTGTCGTTGGGAGTTTTAAATATAATAAAAACAAAAAATGCACCTTGGTAATTGTTTATTTAAACACTTTGAAATCTTCGTGTCGAAAAATTAAACTGACTCAGAATTTTCTTCCCTACATAAATAATCAATAATTGCAAAGGAAAGAAATTGAAAAAAAAAGAATTTTCAAATTAGAAAAGAAATATATACATTGAAGATATTCGCTCCGGCTGGGACTCGAACCCAGGCCACTCGCTTGGAAGACCAGCGGTCTAGCCATTAGGCTATCGCAGTTCTGTCGAGCGGAGTCTTACTGCCTGACTGATACTGCCTGACTGACAGACTGACTCACTGACTGACTGATACTGACTGACTGACTCACTGACTGATACTGACTGACTGACTCACTGACTGACCGAGACTGACTGACTAACTGCCTGACTGACTGAGACTGGACTGACTGACTGACTGACTGACTGACTGACTAACTGACTGACTGAGACTGACTGACTGACTGTTTGACTCTCTGACTGGCTATTTCACTGACTGACTGAATGACTAAATGACTGACTGACACTGACTGACTGACTGCTTGACTACCTGACTGAGTGCTTGACTGACTAACTGACTGGACAGGACTGACCGATTGACTGACTGACAGACTGACTGAATAAGGATGACTCACGGACTGACTGAATAAGGCTGACTGACTGACTGACAGACTGACTGAATAAGGCTGACCAACTGACTGACTGCCTGACTGACAGACTGACTGAATGACTGACTGACTGACTGACCGAGACTGACTGACTGACTGACTGAGACTGGACTGGACTGACTGACTGACTGACTGACTGAGACTGACTGACTGCTTTAGTGACTAACTGACTGCACAGGACTGACCGACTGACTGACTGACTGACTGCCTGACTGACTGACTGACTGAATGACTGACTGACTGAGACTAAATGACTGACTGCTTGACTGACTGGCTGAAGGACTAACTGACTGACTGAGTGACTGACTGACTGGACTGACTGACTGAGACTGAATGACTGAGTGCTTGACTGATTGACTGTCAGACTGACTGACTGACTTCGCAAAAGGGAAAAATAAAAAAAAAAGAATTATAAAATTAGAAAAAAATATTTGCATTTAAGATTTCCTTTCCGGCCGGGACTCGAACCCAGTACCACGCGCTAGGAACCCAACGGTCTAGCCATTAGGCTATCGTAGCTCTGCCGATGGAGGTCTTAAATATAATAAAAACAAAAAATGCACCTTGGTAATTATTGATTCAAACACTTTGAAATTTACAGGTCGAATAATTAAACTGACTCAGAATTTTTCTCCCTACATAAATAATCAATATTCGCAAAAGAGAAAAATTTAAAAAAAAGAAGAAAAAATTTCAAATTAGAAACTAAAAGTATACTTTGAAGATTTTCGTTCAGGCTGGGACTCGAATCCAGGGCCACTCGCTTGGAAGCCTAACACTCTAGCCATTAGTCTATGGGAGCTCTGTCGGTGGGAGTTTTAAATATAATAAAAACAAAAAATGCACCTTGGTAATTGTTTATTTAAACACTTTGAAATCTTCGTGTCGAAAAATTAAACTGACTCAGAATTTTCTTCCCTACATAAATAATCAATAATTGCAAAGGAAAGAAATTGAAAAAAAAAGAATTTTCAAATTAGAAAAGAAATATATACATTGAAGATATTCGCTCCGGCTGGGACTCGAACCCAGGCCACTCGCTTGGAAGACCAGCGGTCTAGCCATTAGGCTATCGGAGTTCTGTCGAGCGGAGTCTTACTGCCTGACTGATACTGCCTGACTGACAGACTGACTCACTGACTGACTGACACTGACTGACTGACTCACTGACTGACCGAGACTGACTGACTAACTGCCTGACTGACTGAGACTGGACTGACTGACTGACTGACTGACTGACTGACTAACTGACTGACTGAGACTGACTGACTGACTGCTTGACTCTCTGACTGGCTATTTCACTGACTGACTGAATGACTAAATGACTGACTGACACTGACTGACTGACTGCTTGACTACCTGACTGACTGCTTGACTGACTAACTGACTGGACAGGACTGACCGACTGACTGACTGACAGACTGACTGAATAAGGATGACTGACAGACTGACTGACTGACAGACTGACTGAATAAGGCTGACCGACTGACTGACTGCCTGACTGACAGACTGACTGAATGACTGACTGACTGACTGACTGACCGAGACTGACTGACTGACTGACTGACTGACTGAGACTGACTGACTGCTTTAGTGACTAACTGACTGCACAGGACTGACCGACTGACTGACTGACTGACTGCCTGACTGACTGACTGACTGAATGACTGACTGGCTGAGACTAAATGACTGACTGCTTGACTGACTGGCTGAAGGACTAACTGACTGACTGAGTGACTGAGTGACTGGACTGACTGACTGAGACTGAATGACTGAGTGCTTGACTGATTGACTGTCAGACTGACTGACTGACTTCGCAAAAGGGAAAAATAAAAAAAAAAGAATTATAAAATTAGAAAAAAATATTTGCATTTAAGATTTCCATTCCGGCTGGGATTTGAACCCAGGGCGACACTCATGCAAGCCCAACGCTCTCGCCAATATACTATCGGATCTCTGTTGATCGGTGTCTTAATTATAATAAAAACAAAAAATGCACCTTAGTAATTATTGATCTAAAATCTTTGAAATCTAAAGGTCGAATGATTAAACTGACTCAGAATTTTCTTCCGTACATAAATAATCCATATTTGCAAAAGAAAGAAATTGAAAAAAAAAAGAATCTTCAAAGTAGAAGAGAAATATATACATGGAAGATTTTCGTTCCGGCCGGGACTCGAACCCAGTACCACGCGCTAGGAACCCAACGGTCTAGCCATTAGGCTATCGGAGCTCTGTCGATGGAAGTCTTAAATATAATAAAAACAAAAAATGCACCTTGGTAATTATTGATTCAAACACTTTGAAATTTACAGGTCGAATAATTAAACTGACTCAGAATTTTTCTCCCTACATAAATAATCAATATTCGCAAAAGAGAAAAATTAAAAAAAAAAAGAAGAAGAAATTTCAAATTAGAAACTAAACGTATACATTGAAGATTTTCGTCCAGGCTGGGACTCGAACCCAGGGCCACTCGCTTGGAAGCCTAACACTCTAGCCATTAGTCTATGGGAGCTCGGTCGGTGGGAGTTTTAAATATAATAAAAACAAAAAATGCACCTTGGTAATTGTTTATTTAAACACTTTGAAATCTTCGTGTCGAAAAATTAAACTGACTCAGAATTTTCTTCCCTACATAAATAATCAATAATTGCAAAGGAAAGAAATTGAAAAAAAAAGAATTTTCAAATTAGAAAAGAAATATATACATTGAAGATATTCGCTCCGGCTGGGACTCGAACCCAAGCCACTCGCTTGGAAGACCAGCGGTCTAGCCATTAGGCTATCGGAGTTCTGTCGAGCGGAGTCTTACTGCCTGACTGATACTGCCTGACTGACAGACTGACTCACTGACTGACTGACTGAGACTGGACTGACTCACTGACTGACCGAGACTGACTGACTAACTGCCTGACTGACTGAGACTGGACTGACTGACTGACTGACTGACTGACTGACTAACTGACTGACTGAGACTGACTGACTGACTGCTTGACTCTCTGACTGGCTATTTCACTGACTGACTGAATGACTAAATGACTGACACTGACTGACTGACTGCTTGACTACCTGACTGACTGCTTGACTGACTAACTGACTGGACAGGACTGACCGACTGACTGACTGACAGACTGACTGAATAAGGATGACTGACAGACTGACTGAATAAGGCTGACTGACTGACTGACTGAGAGACTGACTGAATAAGGCTGACCGACTGACTGACTGCCTGACTGACTGACTGACTGAATGACTGACTGACTGACTGACCGAGACTGACTGACTGACTGACTGAGACTGGACTGGACTGACTGACTGACTGACTGACTGAGACTGACTGACTGCTTTAGTGACTAACTGACTGCACAGGACTGACCGACTGACTGACTGACTGACTGCCTGACTGACTGACTGACTGAATGACTGACTGACTGAGACTAGATGACTGACTGCTTGACTGACTGGCTGAAGGACTAACTGAGTGACTGACTGACTGGACTGACTGACTGAGACTGAATGAATGAGTGCTTGACTGATTGACTGTCAGACTGACTGACTGACTTCGCAAAAGGGAAAAATAAAAAAAAAAGAGTTATAAAATTAGAAAAAAATATTTGCATTTAAGATTTCCTTTCCGGCTGGGATGTGAACCCAGGGCGACACTCATGGAAGCCCAACGCTCTCGCCAATATACTATCGGATCTCTGTTGATCGGTGTCTTAATTATAATAAAAACAAAAAATGCACCTTAGTAATTATTGATCTAAAATCTTTGAAATCTAAAGGTCGAATGATTAAACTGACTCAGAATTTTCTTCCGTACATAAATAATCCATATTTGCAAAAGAAAGAAATTGAAAAAAAAAGAATCTTCAAATTAGAAGAGAAATATATACATGGAAGATTTTCGTTCCGGCCGGGACTCGAACCCAGTACCACGCGCTTGGAACCCAACGGTCTAGCCATTAGGCTATCGGAGCTCTGCCGATGGAAGTCTTAAATATAATAAAAACTAAAAATGCACCTTGGTAATTATTGATTCAAACACTTTGAAATTTACAGGTCGAATAATTAAACTGACTCAGAATTTTTCTCCCTACATAAATAATCAATAATAATTTCAAAGGAAAGAAATTGAAAAAAAAAAAGAATTTTCAAATTAGAAAAGAAATATATACATTGAAAATATTCGCTCCGGCTGGGACTCGAACCCAGGCCACTCGCTTGGAAGACTAGCGGTCTAGCCATTAGGCTATCGGAGTTCTGTCGCGCGGAGTCTTACTGCCTGACTGATACTGCCTGACTGACAGACTGACTCACTGACTGACTGACTGAGACTGGACTGACTCACTGACTGACCGAGACTGACTGACTAACTGCCTGACTGACTGAGACTGGACTGACTGACTGACTGACTGACTGACTGACTAAATGACTGACTGACACTGACTGACTGACTGCTTGACTACCTGACTGACTGCTTGACTGACTAACTGACTGGACAGGACTGACCGACTGACTGACTGACAGACTGACTGAATAAGGATGACTGACAGACTGACTGAATAAGGCTGACTGACTGACTGACTGACAGACTGACTGAATAAGGCTGACCGACTGACTGACTGCCTGACTGACTGACTGACTTAATGACTGACTTACTGACTGACCGAGACTGACTGACTGACTGACTGAGACTGGACTGGACTGACTGACTGACTAAGACTGACTGACTGCTTTAGTGACTAACTGACTGCACAGGACTGACCGACTGACCGACTGACCGACTGACCGACTGGACTGGACTGACTGACTGACTGAGACTGACTGACTGCTTTAGTGACTAACTGACTGCACAGGACTGACCGACTGACTGACTGACTGACTGCCTGACTGACTGACTGACTGAATGACTGACTGACTGACTGACCGAGACTGACTGACTGCTTTAGTGACTAACTGACTGCACAGGACTGACCGACTGACTGACTGACTGCTTTAGTGACTAACTGACTGCACAGGACTAACCGACTGACTGACTGCCTGACTGACTGACTGACTGAATGACTGACTGACTGAGACTAAATGACTGACTGCTTGACTGACTGGCTGAAGGACTAACTGACTGACTGAGTGACTGACTGACTGGACTGACTGACTGAGACTGAATGACTGAGTGCTTGACTGATTGACTGTCAGACTGACTGACTGACTTCGCAAAAGGGAAAAATAAAAAAAAAAGAATTATAAAATTAGAAAAAAATATTTGCATTTAAGATTTCCTTTCCGGCTGGGATTTGAACCCAGGGCGACACTCATGGAAGCCCAACGCTCTCGCCAATATACTATCGGATCTCTGTTGATCGGTGTCTTAATTATAATAAAAACAAAAAATGCACCTTAGTAATTATTGATCTAAAATCTTTGAAATCTAAAGGTCGAATGATTAAACTGACTCAGAATTTTCTTCCGTACATAAATAATCCATATTTGCAAAAGAAAGAAATTGAAAAAAAAAGAATCTTCAAATTAGAAGAGAAATATATACATGGAACATTTTCGTTCCGGCCGGGACTCGAACCCAGTACCACGCGCTTGGAACCCAACGGTCTAGCCATTAGGCTATCGGAGCTCTGTCGATGGAAGTCTTAAATATAATAAAAACTAAAAATGCACCTTGGTAATTATTGATTCAAACACTTTGAAATTTACAGGTCGAATAATTAAACTGACTCAGAATTTTTCTCCCTACATAAATAATCAATATTCGCAAAAGAGAAAAATTAGAAAAAAAGAAGAAGTAATTTCAAATTAGAAACTAAAAGTATACATTGAAGATTTTCGTTCAGGCTGGGACTCGAACCCAGGGCCACTCGCTGGGAAGCCTAACACTCTAGCCATTAGTCTATGGGAGCTCTGTCGGTGGGAGTTTTAAATATAATAAAAACAAAAAATGCACCTTGGTAATTGTTTATTTAAACACTTTGAAATCTTCGTGTCGAAAAATTAAACTGACTCAGAATTTTCTTCCCTACATAAATAATCAATAATTGCAAAGGAAAGAAATTGAAAAAAAAAGAATTTTCAAATTAGAAAAGAAATATATACATTGAAGATATTCGCTTCGGTTGGGACTCGAACCCAGGCCACTCGCTTGGAAGACCAGCGGTCTAGCCATTAGGCTATCGGAGTTCTGTCGAGCGGAGTCTTACTGCCTGACTGATACTGCCTGACTGACAGACTGACTCACTGACTGACTGATACTGACTGACTGACTCACTGACTGACCGAGACTGACTGACTGACTGACTGAGACTGGACTGGACTGACTGACTGACTGACTGACTGAGACTGACTGACTGCTTTAGTGACTAACTGACTGCACAGGACTGACTGACTGCCTGACTGACTGACTGCCTGACTGACTGACTGACTGAATGACTGACTGACTGACTGAGACTAAATGACTGGCTGCTTGACTGACTGGCTGAAGGACTAACTGACTGACTGAGTGACTGACTGACTGGACTGACTGACTGAGACTGAATGACTGAGTGCTTGACTGATTGACTGTCAGACTGACTGACTGACTTCGCAAAAGGGAAAAATAAAAAAAAAAGAATTATAAAATTAGAAAAAAATATTTGCATTTAAGATTTCCTTTCCGGCTGGGATTTGAACCCAGGGCAACACTCATGGAAGCCCAACGCTCTCGCCAATATACTATCGGATCTCTGTTGATCGGTGTCTTAATTATAATAAAAACAAAAAATGCACCTTAGTAATTATTGATCTAAAATCTTTGAAATCTAAAGGTCGAATGATTAAACTGACTCAGAATTTTCTTCCGTACATAAATAATCCATATTTGCAAAAGAAAGAAATTGAAAAAAAAAGAATCTTCAAATTAGAAGAGAAATATATACATGGAAGATTGTCGTTCCGGCCGGGACTCGAACCCAGTACCACGCGCTTGGAACCCAACGGTCTAGCCATTAGGCTATCGGAGCTCTGGCGATGGAAGTCTTAAATATAATAAAAACTAAAAATGCACCTTGGTAATTATTGATTCAAACACTTTGAAATTTACAGGTCGAATAATTAAACTGACTCAGAATTTTTCTCCCTACATAAATAATCAATATTCGCAAAAGAGAAAAATTAAAAAAAAAAAGAAGAAGAAATTTCAAATTAGAAACTAAAAGTATACATTGAAGATTTTCGTTCAGGCTGGGACTCGAACCCAGGGCCACTCGCTTGGAAGCCTAACACTCTAGCCATTAGTCTATGGGAGCTCTGTCGGTGGGAGTTTTAAATATAATAAAAACAAAAAATTCACCTTAGTAATTGTTTATTTAAACACTTTGAAATCTTCGTGTCGAAAAATTAAACTGACTCAGAATTTTCTTCCCTACATAAATAATCAATAATTGCAAAGGAAAGAAATTGAAAAAAAAAAAGAATTTTCAAATTAGAAAAGAAATATATACATTGAAGATATTCGCTCCGGCTGGGACTCGAACCCAGGCCACTCGCTTGGAAGACCAGCGGTCTAGCCATTAGGCTATCGGAGTTCTGTCAAGCGGAGTCTTACTGCCTGACTGATACTGCCTGACTGACAGACTGACTCACTGACTGACTGATACTGACTGACTGACTCACTGACTGACTGACTGAGACTGGACTGACTGACTGACTGACTGACTGACTGACTGACTAACTGACTGACTGAGACTGACTGACTGACTGCTTGACTCTCTGACTGGCTATTTCACTGACTGACTGAATGACTAAATGACTGACTGACACTGACTGACTGACTGCTTGACTACCTGACTGACTGCTTGACTGACTAACTGACTGGACAGGACTGACCGACTGACTGACTGACAGACTGACTGAATAAGGATGATTGACAGACTGACTGAATAAGGCTGACTGACTGACTGACTGCCAGACTGACTGAATAAGGCTGACCGACTGACTGACTGCCTGACTGACTGACTGACTGAATGACTGACTGACTGACTGACCGAGACTGACTGACTGACTGACTGAGACTGGACTGGACTGACTGACTGACTGACTGAGACTGACTGACTGCTTTAGTGACTAACTGACTGCACAGGACTGACCGACTGACTGACTGACTGACTGCCTGACTGACTGACTGACTGAATGACTGACTGACTGAATGACTGACTGACTGAGACTAAATGACTGACTGCTTGACTGACTGGCTGAAGGACTAACTGACTGACTGAGTGACTGACCGACTGGACTGACTGACTGAGACTGAATGACTGAGTGCTTGACTGATTGACTGTCAGACTGACTGACTGACTTCGCAAAAGGGAAAAATGAAAAAAAAGAATTATAAAATTAGAAAAAAATATTTGCACTTAAGATTTCCTTTCCGGCTGGGATTTGAACCCAGGGCGACACTCATGGAAGCCCAACGCTCTCGCCAATATACTATCGGATCTCTGTTGATCGGTGTCTTAATTATAATAAAAACAAAAAATACACCTTAGTAATTATTGATCTAAAATCTTTGAAATCTAAAGGTCGAATGATTAAACTGACTCAGAATTTTCTTCCGTACATAAATAATTTATATTTGCAAAAGAAAGAAATTGAAAAAAAAAAGAATCTTCAAATTAGAAGAGAAATATATACATGGAAGATTTTCGTTCCGGCCGGGACTCGAACCCAGTACCACGCGCTTGGAACCCAACGGTCTAGCCATTAGGCTATCGGAGCTCTGTCGATGGAAGTCTTAAATATAATAAAAACAAAAAATGCACCTTGGTAATTATTGATTCAAACACTTTGAAATTTACAGGTCGAATAATTAAAATGACTCAGAATTTTTCTCCCTACATAAATAATCAATATTCGCAAAAGATCAAAATTAAAAAAAAAAGAAGAAGAAATTTCAAATTAGAAACTAAAAGTATACATTGAAGATTTTCGTTCAGGCTGGGACTCGAACCCAGGGCCACTCGCTCGGAAGCCTAACACTCTAGCCATTAGTCTATGGGAGCTCTGTCGGTGGGAGTTTTAAATATAATAAAAACAAAAAATGCACCTTGGTAATTGTTTATTTAAACACTTTGAAATCTTCGTGTCGAAAAATTAAACTGACTCAGAATTTTCTTCCCTACATAAATAATCAATAATTGCAAAGGAAAGAAATTGAAAAAAAAAAGAATTTTCAAATTAGAAAAGAAATATATACATTGAAGATATTCGCTCCGGCTGGGACTCGAACCCAGGCCACTCGCTTGGAAGACCAGCGGTCTAGCCATTAGGCTATCGGAGTTCTGTCGAGCGGAGTCTTACTGCCTGACTGATACTGCCTGACTGACAGACTGACTCACTGACTGACTGATACTGACTGACTGACTCACTGACTGACCGAGACTGACTGACTAACTGCCTGACTGACTGAGACTGGACTGACTGACTGACTGACTGACTGACTGACTAACTGACTGACTGAGACTGACTGACTGACTGCTTGACTCTCTGACTGGCTATTTCACTGACTGACTGAATGACTAAATGACTGACTGACACTGACTGACTGACTGCTTGACTACATGACTGACTGCTTGACTGACTAACTGACTGGACAGGACTGACCGACTGACTGACTGACAGACTGACTGAATAAGGATGACTGAAAGACTGACTGAATAAGGCTGACTGACTGACTGACTGACAGACTGACTGAATAAGGCTGACCGACTGACTGACTGCCTGACTGACTGACTGACTGACCGAGACTGACTGACTGACTGACTGAGACTGGACTGGACTGACTGACTGACTGAGACTGACTGACTGCTTTAGTGACTAACTGACTGCACAGGACTGACCGACTGACTGACTGACTGACTGCCTGACTGACTGACTGACTGAATGACTGACTGACTGAGACTAAATGACTGACTGCTTGACTGATTGACTGTCAGACTGACTGACTGACTTCGCAAAAGGGAAAAATAAAAAAAAAGAATTATAAAATTAGAAAAAAATATTTGCATTTAAGATTTCCTTTCCGGCCGGGACTCGAACCCAGTACCACGCGCTAGGAACCCAACGGTCTAGCCATTAGGCTATCGGAGCTCTGTCGATGGAAGTCTTAAATATAATAAAAACAAAAAATGCACCTTGGTAATTATTGATTCAAACACTTTGAAATTTACAGGTCGAATAATTAAACTGACTCAGAATTTTTCTCCCTACATAAATAATCAATATTCGCAAAAGAGAAAAATTTAAAAAAAAAGAAGAAGAAATTTCAAATTAGAAACTAAAAGTATACATTGAAGATTTTCGTTCAGGCTGGGACTCGAACCCAGGGCCACTCGCTCGGAAGCCTAACACTCTAGCCATTAGTCTATGGGAGCTCTGTCGGTGGGAGTTTTAAATATAATAAAAACAAAAAATGCACCTTGGTAATTGTTTATTTAAACACTTTGAAATCTTTGTGTCGAAAAATTAAACTGACTCAGAATTTTCTTCCCTACATAAATAATCAATAATTGCAAAGGAAAGAAATTGAAAAAAAAAAGAATTTTCAAATTAGAAAAGAAATATATACATTGAAGATATTCGCTCCGGCTGGGACTCGAACCCAGGCCACTCGCTTGGAAGACCAGCGGTCTAGCCATTAGGCTATCGGAGTTCTGTCGAGCGGAGTCTTACTGCCTGACTGATACTGCCTGACTGACAGACTGACTCACTGACTGACTGATACTGACTGACTGACTCACTGACTGACCGAGACTGACTGACTAACTGCCTGACTGACTGAGGCTGGACTGACTGACTGACTGACTGACTAACTGACTGACTGAGACTGACTGACTGACTGCTTGACTCTCTGACTGGATATTTCACTGACTGACTGAATGACTAAATGACTGACTGACACTGACTGACTGACTGCTTGACTACCTGACTGACTGCTTGACTGACTAACTGACTGGACAGGACTGACCGACTGACTGACTGACAGACTGACTGAATAAGGATGACTGACAGACTGACTGAATAAGGCTGACTGACTGACTGACTGACAGACTGACTGAATAAGGCTGACCGACTGACTGACTGCCTGACTGACTGACTGACTGAATGACTGACTGACTGACTGACCGAGACTGACTGACTGACTGACTGAGACTGGACTGGACTGACTGACTGACTGACTGACTGAGACTGACTGACTGCTTTAGTGACTAACTGACTGCACAGGACTGACCGACTGACTGACTGACTGACTGCCTGACTGACTGACTGACTGAATGACTGACTGACTGAGACTAAATGACTGACTGCTTGACTGACTGGCTGAAGGACTAACTGACTGACTGAGTGACTGACTGACTGGACTGACGGACTGAGACTGAATGACTGAGTGCTTGACTGATTGACTGTCAGACTGACTGACTGACTTCGCAAAAGGGAAAAATAAAAAAAAAAGAATTATAAAATTAGAAAAAAATATTTGCATTTAAGATTTCCTTTCCGGCTGGGATTTGAACCCAGGGCGACACTCATGGAAGCCCAACGCTCTCGCCAATATACTATCGGATCTCTGTTGATCGGTGTCTTAATTATAATAAAAACAAAAAATGCACCTTAGTAACTATTGATCTAAAATCTTTGAAATCTAAAGGTCGAATGATTAAACTGACTCAGAATTTTCTTCCGTACAATAATAATCCATATTTGCAAAAGAAAGAAATTGAAAAAAAAAAGAATCTTCAAATTAAAAGAGAAATATATACATGGAAGATTTTCGTTCCGGCCGGGACTCGAACCCAGTATCACGCGCTTGGAACCCAACGGTCTAGCCATTAGGCTATCGGAGCTCTGTCGATGGAAGTCGTAAATATAATAAAAACAAAAAATGCACCTTGGTAATTATTGATTCAAACACTTTGAAATTTACAGGTCGAATAATTAAACTGACTCAGAATTTTTCTCCCTACATAAATAATCAATATTCGCAAAAGAGAAAAATTAAAAAAAAAAGAAGAAGAAATTTCAAATTAGAAACTAAAAGCATACATTGAAGATTTTCGTTCTGGGGGCCACTCGCTTGGAAGCCTAACACTCTAGCCATTAGTCTATGGGAGCTCTGTCGGTGGGAGTTTTAAATATAATAAAAACAAAAAATGCACCTTGGTAATTGTTTATTTAAACACTTTGAAATCTTCGTGTCGAAAAATTAAACTGACTCAGAATTTTCTTCCCTACATAAATAATCAATAATTGCAAAGGAAAGAAATTGAAAAAAAAAGAATTTTCAAATTAGAAAAGAAATATATACATTGAAGATATTCGCTCCGGCTGGGACTCGAACCCAGGCCACTCGCTTGGAAGACCAGCGGTCTAGCCATTAGGCTATCGGAGTGCTGTCGAGCGGAGTCTTACTGCCTGACTGATACTGCCTGACTGACAGACTGACTCACTGACTGACTGATACTGACTGACTGACTCACTGACTGACCGAGACTGACTGACAAACTGCCTGACTGACTGAGACTGGACTGACTGACTGACTGACTGACTAACTGACTGACTGAGACTGACTGACTGACTGCTTGACTCTCTGACTGGCTATTTCACTGACTGACTGAATGACTAAATGACTGACTGACACTGACTGACTGACTGCTTGACTACCTGACTGACTGCTTGACTGACTAACTGACTGGACAGGACTGACCGACTGACTGACTGACAGACTGACTGAATAAGGATGACTGACAGACTGACTGAATAAGGCTGACTGACTGACTGACTGACAGACTGACTGAATAAGGCTGACCGACTGACTGACTGCCTGACTGACTGACTGACTGAATGACTGACTGACTGACTGACCGAGACTGACTGACTGACTGAGACTGGACTGGACTGACTGACTGACTGAGACTGACTGACTGCTTTAGTGACTAACTGACTGCACAGGATTGACCGACTGACTGACTGACTGACTGCCTGACTGACTGACTGACTGAATGACTGACTGACTGAGACTAAATGACTGACTGCTTGACTGACTGGCTGAAGGACTAACTGACTGACTGAGTGACTGACTGACTGGACTGACTGACTGAGACTGAATGACTGAGTGCTTGACTGATTGACTGTCAGACTGACTGACTGACTTCGCAAAAGGGAAAAATAAAAAAAAAAGAATTATAAAATTAGAAAAAAATATTTGCATTTAAGATTTCCTTTCCGGCTGGGATTTGAACCCAGGGCGACACTCATGGAAGCCCAACGCTCTCGCCAATATACTATCGGATCTCTGTTGATCGGTGTCTTAATTATAATAAAAACAAAAAATGCACCTTAGTAATTATTGATCTAAAATCTTTGAAATCTAAAGGTCGAATGATTAAACTGACTCAGAATTTTCTTCCGTACATAAATAATCCATATTTGCAAAAGAAAGAAATTGAAAAAAAAAGAATCTTCAAATTAGAAGAGAAATATATACATGGAAGATTTTCGTTCCGGCCGGGACTCGAACACAGTACCACGCGCTTGGAACCCAACGGTCTAGCCATTAGGCTATCGGAGCTCTGTCGATGGAAGTCTTAAATATAATAAAAACAAAAAATGCACCTTGGTAATTATTGATTCAAACACTTTGAAATTTACAGGTCGAATAATTAAACTGACTCAGAATTTTTCTCCCTACATAAATAATCAATATTTGCAAAAGAGAAAAATTAAAAAAAAAGAAGAAATTTCAAATTAGAAACTAAAAGTATACATTGAAGATTTTCGTTCAGGCTGGGACTCGAACCCAGGGCCACTCGCTTGGAAGCCTAACACTCTAGCCATTAGTCTATGGGAGCTCTGTCGGTGGGAGTTTTAAATATAATAAAAACAAAAAATGCACCTTGGTAATTGTTTATTTAAACACTTTGAAATCTTCGTGTCGAAAAATTAAACTGACTCAGAATTTTCTTCCCTACATAAATAATCAATAATTGCAAAGGAAAGAAATTGAAAAAAAAAAGAATTTTCAAATTAGAAAAGAAATATATACATTGAAGAGATTCGCTCAGGCTGTTACTCGAACCCAGGCCACTTGCTTGGAAGACCAGCGGTCTAGCCATTAGGCTATCGGAGTTCTGTCGAGCGGAGTCTTACTGCCTGACTGATACTGCCTGACTGACAGACTGACTCACTGACTGACTGATACTGACTGACTGACTTACTGACTGACCGAGACTGACTGACTAACTGCCTGACTGACTGAGACTGGACTGACTGACTGTCTGACTGACTGACTGACTAACTGACTGACTGAGACTGACTGACTGACTGCTTGACTCTCTGACTGGCTATTTCACGGACTGACTGAATGACTAAATGACTGACTGACACTGACTGACTGACTGCTTGACTACCTGACTGACTGCTTGACTGACTAACTGACTGGACAGTACTGACCGACTGACTGACTGACAGACTGACTGAATAAGGATGACTGACAGACTGACTGAATAAGGCTGACTGACTGACTGACTGACAGACTGACTGAATAAGGCTGACCGAATGACTGACTGCCTGAGTGACTGACTGACTGAATGACTGACTGACTGACTGACCGAGACTGACTGACTGACTGACTGAGACTGGACTGGACTGACTGACTGATTGACTGACTGAGACTGACTGACTGCTTTAGTGACTAACTGACTGCACCGGACTGACCGACTGACTGACTGACTGACTGCCTGACTGACTGACTGACTGAGACTAAATGACTGACTGCTTGACTGACTGGCTGAAGGACTAACTGACTGACTGAGTGACTGACTGACTGGACTGACTGACTGAGACTGAATGACTGAGTGCTTGACTGATTGACTGTCAGACTGACTGCCTGACTTCGCAAAAGGGAAAAATAAAAAAAAAAGAATTATAAAATTAGAAAAAAATATTTGCATTTAAGATTTCCTTTCCGGCCGGGACTCGAACCCAGTACCACGCGCTAGGAACCCAACGGTCTAGCCATTAGGCTATCGGAGCTCTGTCGATGGAAGTCTTAAATATAATAAAAACAAAAAATGCACCTTGGTAATTATTGATTCAAACACTTTGAAATTTACAGGTCGAATAATTAAACTGACTCAGAATTTTTCTCCCTACATAAATAATCAATATTCGCAAAAGAGAAAAATTAAAAAAAAAGAAGAAGAAATTTCAAATTAGAAACTAAAAGTATACATTGAAGATTTTCGTTCAGGCTGGGACTCGAACCCAGGGCCACTCGCTTGGAAGCCTAACACTCTAGCCATTAGTCTATGGGAGCTCTGTCGGGGGGAGTTTCAATATAATAAAAACAAAAAATGCACCTTGGTAATTGTTTATTTAAACACTTTGAAATCTTCGTGTCGAAAAATTAAACTGACTCAGAATTTTCTTCCCTACATAAATAATCAATAATAGCAAAGGAAAGAAATTGAAAAAAAAAAGAATTTTCAAATTAGAAAAGAAATATATACATTGAAGATATTCGCTCCGGCTGGGACTCGAACCCAGGCCACTCGCTTGGAAGACCAGCGGTCTAGTAATTAGGCTATCGGAGTTCTGTCGAGAGGAGTCTTACTGCCTGACTGATACTGCCTGACTGACAGACTGACTCACTGACTGACTGATACTGACTGACTGACTCACTGACTGACCGAGACTGACTGACTAACTGCCTGACTGACTGAGACTGGACTGACTGACTGACTGACTGACTGACTGAGACTGACTGACTGACTGCTTGACTGTCTGACTGGCTATTTCACTGACTGACTGAATGACTAAATGACTGACTGCTTGACTACCTGACTGACTGCTTGACTGACTAACTGACTGGACAGGACTGACCGAGAGACTGACTGACAGACTGACTGAATAAGGATGACTGACAGACTGACTGAATAAGGCTGACTGACTGACTGACTGACAGACTGACTGAATAAGGCTGACCGACTGACTGACTGCCTGACTGACTGACTGACTGACTGAATGACTGACTGACTGACTGACCGAGACTGACTGACTGACTGACTGAGACTGGACTGGACTGACTGACTGACTGACTGACTGAGACTGACTGACTGCTTTAGTGACTAACTGACTGCACAGGACTGACCGACTGACTGACTGACTGACTGCCTGACTGACTGAATGACTGACTGACTGAGACTAAATGACTGACTGCTTGACTGACTGGCTGAAGTACTAACTGACTGACTGACTGGACTGACTGACTGAGACTGAATGACTGAGTGCTTGACTGATTGACTGTCAGACTGACTGACTGACTTCGCAAAAGGGAAAAATAAAAAAAAATAATTATAAAATTAGAAAAAAATATTTGCAAAGATTTCCTTTCCGGCCGGGACTCGAACCCAGTACCACGCGCTAGGAACCCAACGGTCTAGCCATTAGGCTATCGGAGCTCTGTCGCTGGAAGTCTTAAATATAATAAAAACAAAAAATGCACCTTGGTAATTATTGATTCAAACACTTTGAAATTTACAGGTCGAATAATTAAACTGACTCAGAATTTTTCTCCCTACATAAATAATCAATATTCGCAAAAGAGAAAAATTAAAAAAAAAGAAGAAGAAATTTCAAATTAGAAACTAAAAGTATACATTGAAGATTTTCGTTCAGGCTGGGACTCGAACCCAGGGCCACTCGCTTGGAAGCCTAACACTCTAGCCATTAGTCTATGGGAGCTCTGTCGGGGGGAGTTTTCAATATAATAAAAACAAAAAATGCAACTTGGTAATTGTTTATTTAAACACTTTGAAATCTTCGTGTCGAAAAATTAAACTGACTCAGAATTTTCTTCCCTACATAAATAATCAATAATAGCAAAGGAAAGAAATTGAAAAAAAAAAAGAATTTTCAAATTAGAAAAGAAATATATACATTGAAGATATTCGCTCCGGCTGGGACTCGAACCCAGGCCACTCGCTTGGAAGACCAGCGGTCTAGCCATTAGGCTATCGGAGTTCTGTCGAGAGGAGTCTTACTGCCTGACTGATACTGCCTGACTGACAGACTGACTCACTGACTGACTGATACTGACTGACTGACTCACTGACTGACCGAGACTGACTGACTAACTGCCTGACTGACTGAGACTGGACTGACTGACTGACTGACTGACTGACTGAGACTGACTGACTGACTGCTTGACTGTCTGACTGGCTATTTCACTGACTGACTGAATGACTAAATGACTGACTGACACTGACTGACTGACTGCTTGACTACCTGACTGACTGCTTGACTGACTAACTGACTGGACAGGACTGACCGACTGACTGACTGACAGACTGACTGAATAAGGATGACTGACATACTGACTGAATAAGGCTGACTGACTGACTGACTGACAGACTGACTGAATAAGGCTGACCGACTGACTGACTGCCTGACTGACTGACTGACTGACTGAATGACTGACTGACTGACTGACCGAGACTGACTGACTGACTGACTGAGACTGGACTGGACTGACTGACTGACTGACTGACTGAGACTGACTGACTGCTTTAGTGACTAACTGACTGCACAGGACTGACCGACTGACTGACTGACTGACTGCCTGACTGACTGAATGACTGACTGACTGAGACTAAATGACTGACTGCTTGACTGACTGGCTGAAGTACTAACTGACTGACTGACTGGACTGACTGACTGAGACTGAATGACTGAGTGCTTGACTGATTGACTGTCAGACTGACTGACTGACTTCGCAAAAGGGAAAAATAAAAAAAAATAATTATAAAATTAGAAAAAAATATTTGCAAAGATTTCCTTTCCGGCCGGGACTCGAACCCAGTACCACGCGCTAGGAACCCAACGGTCTAGCCATTAGGCTATCGGAGCTCTGTCGCTGGAAGTCTTAAATATAATAAAAACAAAAAATGCACCTTGGTAATTATTGATTCAAACACTTTGAAATTTACAGGTCGAATAATTAAACTGACTCAGAATTTTTCTCCCTACATAAATAATCAATATTCGCAAAAGAGAAAAATTAAAAAAAAAAGAAGAAGAAATTTCAAATTAGAAACTAAAAGTATACATTGAAGATTTTCGTTCAGGCTGGGACTCGAACCCAGGGCCACTCGCTTGGAAGCCTAACACTCTAGCCATTAGTCTATGGGAGCTCTGTCGGTGGGAGTTTTAAATATAATAAAAACAAAAAATGCACCTTGGTAATTGTTTATTTAAACACTTTGAAATCTTCGTGTCGAAAAATTAAACTGACTCAGAATTTTCTTCCCTACATAAATAATCAATAATTGCAAAGGAAAGAAATTGAAAAAAAAAAGAATTTTCAAATTAGAAAAGAAATATATACATTGAAGATATTCGCTCCGGCTGGGACTCGAACCCAGGCCACTTGCTTGGAAGACCAGCGGTCTAGCCATTAGGCTATCGGAGTTCTGTCGAGCGGAGTCTTACTGCCTGACTGATACTGCCTGACTGACAGACTGACTCACTGACTGACTGATACTGACTGACTGACTCACTGACTGACCGAGACTGACTGACTAACTGCCTGACTGACTGAGACTGGACTGACTGACTGACTGACTGACTGACTGAGACTGACTGACTGACTGCTTGACTGTCTGACTGGCTATTTCACTGACTGACTGAATGACTAAATGACTGACTGACACTGACTGACTGACTGCTTGACTACCTGACTGACTGCTTGACTGACTAACTGACTGGACAGGACTGACCGACAGACTGACTGACAGACTGACTGAATAAGGATGACTGACAGACTGACTGAATAAGGCTGACTGACTGACTGACTGACAGACTGACTGAATAAGGCTGACCGACTGACTGACTGCCTGACTGACTGACTGACTGACTGAATGACTGACTGACTGACTGACCGAGACTGACTGACTGACTGACTGAGACTGGACTGGACTGACTGACTGACTGACTGACTGAGACTGACTGACTGCTTTAGTGACTAACTGACTGCACAGGACTGACCGACTGACTGACTGACTGACTGCCTGACTGACTGAATGACTGACTGACTGAGACTAAATGACTGACTGCTTGACTGACTGGCTGAAGTACTAACTGACTGACTGACTGGACTGACTGACTGAGACTGAATGACTGAGTGCTTGACTGATTGACTGTCAGACTAACAGACTGACTTCGCAAAAGGGAAAAATAAAAAAAAATAATTATAAAATTAGAAAAAAAATATTTGCAAAGATTTCCTTTCCGGCCGGGACTCGAACCCAGTACCACGCGCTAGGAACCCAACGGTCTAGCCATTAGGCTATCGGAGCTCTGTCGCTGGAAGTCTTAAATATAATAAAAACAAAAAATGCACCTTGGTAATTATTGATTCAAACACTTTGAAATTTACAGGTCGAATAATTAAACTGACTCAGAATTTTTCTCCCTACATAAATAATCAATATTCGCAAAAGAGAAAAATTAAAAAAAAAGAAGAAGAAATTTCAAATTAGAAACTAAAAGTATACATTGAAGATTTTCGTTCAGGCTGGGACTCGAACCCAGGGCCACTCGCTTGGAAGCCTAACACTCTAGTTATTAGTCTATGGGAGCTCTGTCGGGGGGAGTTTTCAATATAATAAAAACAAAAAATGCACCTTGGTAATTGTTTATTTAAACACTTTGAAATCTTCGTGTCGAAAAATTAAACTGACTCAGAATTTTCTTCCCTACATAAATAATCAATAATAGCAAAGGAAAGAAATTGAAAAAAAAAAGAATTTTCAAATTAGAAAAGAAATATATACATTGAAGATATTCGCTCCGGCTGGGACTCGAACCCAGGCCACTCGCTTGGAAGACCAGCGGTCTAGCCATTAGGCTATCGGAGTTCTGTCGAGAGGAGTCTTACTGCCTGACTGATACTGCCTGACTGACAGACTGACTCACTGACTGACTGATACTGACTGACTGACTCACTGACTGACCGAGACTGACTGACTAACTGCCTGACTGACTGAGACTGGACTGACTGACTGACTGACTGACTGACTGAGACTGACTGACTGACTGCTTGACTGTCTGACTGGCTATTTCACTGACTGACTGAATGACTAAATGACTGACTGACACTGACTGACTGACTGCTTGACTACCTGACTGACTGCTTGACTGACTAACTGACTGGACAGGACTGACCGACTGACTGACTGACAGACTGACTGAATAAGGATGACTGACATACTGACTGAATAAGGCTGACTGACTGACTGACTGACAGACTGACTGAATAAGGCTGACCGACTGACTGACTGCCTGACTGACTGACTGACTGACTGAATGACTGACTGACTGACTGACCGAAACTGACTGACTGACTGACTGAGACTGGACTGGACTGACTGACTGACTGACTGACTGAGACTGACTGACTGCTTTAGTGACTAACTGACTGCACAGGACTGACCGACTGACTGACTGACTGACTGCCTGACTGACTGAATGACTGACTGACTGAGACTAAATGACTGACTGCTTGACTGACTGGCTGAAGTACTAACTGACTGACTGACTGGACTGACTGACTGAGACTGAATGACTGAGTGCTTGACTGATTGACTGTCAGACTGACTGACTGACTTCGCAAAAGGGAAAAATAAAAAAAAATAATTATAAAATTAGAAAAAAATATTTGCAAAGATTTCCTTTCCGGCCGGGACTCGAACCCAGTACCACGCGCTAGGAACCCAACGGTCTAGCCATTAGGCTATCGGAGCTCTGTCGCTGGAAGTCTTAAATATAATAAAAACAAAAAATGCACCTTGGTAATTATTGATTCAAACACTTTGAAATTTACAGGTCGAATAATTAAACTGACTCAGAATTTTTCTCCCTACATAAATAATCAATATTCGCAAAAGAGAAAAATTAAAAAAAAAAAGAAGAAGAAATTTCAAATTAGAAACTAAAAGTATACATTGAAGATTTTCGTTCAGGCTGGGACTCGAACCCAGGGCCACTCGCTTGGAAGCCTAACACTCTAGCCATTAGTCTATGGGAGCTCTGTCGGTGGGAGTTTTAAATATAATAAAAACAAAAAATGCACCTTGGTAATTGTTTATTTAAACACTTTGAAATCTTTGTGTCGAAAAATTAAACTGACTCAGAATTTTCTTCCCTACATAAATAATCAATAATTGCAAAGGAAAGAAATTGAAAAAAAAAAAGAATTTTCAAATTAGAAAAGAAATATATACATTGAAGATATTCGCTCCGGCTGGGACTCGAACCCAGGCCACTTGCTTGGAAGACCAGCGGTCTAGCCATTAGGCTATCGGAGTTCTGTCGAGCGGAGTCTTACTGCCTGACTGATACTGCCTGACTGACAGACTGACTCACTGACTGACTGATACTGACTGACTGACTCACTGACTGAACGAGACTGACTGACTAACTGCCTGACTGACTGAGACTGGACTGACTGACTGACTGACAGACTGACTGACTAACTGACTGACTGAGACTGACTGACTGACTGCTTGACTCTCTGACTGGCTATTTCACTGACTGACTGAATGACTAAATGACTGACTGACACTGACTGACTGACTGCTTGACTACCTGACTGACTGCTTGACTGACTAACTGACTGGACAGGACTGAGCGACTGACTGACTGACAGACTGACTGAATAAGGATGACTGACAGACTGACTGAATAAGGCTGACTGACTGACTGACTGACAGACTGACTGAATAAGGCTGACCGACTGACTGACTGCCTGACTGACTGACTGACTGACTGAATGACTGACTGACTGTCTGACCGAGACTGACTGACTGACTGACTGAGACTGGACTGGACTGACTGACTGACTGACTGACTGAGACTGACTGACTGCTTTAGTGACTAACTGACTGCACAGGACTGACCGACTGACTGACTGACTGACTGCCTGACTGACTGACTGACTGAATGACTGACTGACTGAGACTAAATGACTGACTGGCTGAAGGACTAACTGACTGACTGAGTGACTGACTGACTGGACTGACTGACTGAGACTGAATGACTGAGTGCTTGACTGATTGACTGTCAGACTGACTGACTGACTTCGCAAAAGGGAAAAATAAAAAAAAAAGAATTATAAAATTAGAAAAAAATATTTGCATTTAAGATTTCCTTTCCGGCCGGGACTCGAACCCAGTACCACGCGCTAGGAACCCAACGGTCTAGCCATTAGGCTATCGGAGCTCTGTCGATGGAAGTCTTAAATATAATAAAAACAAAAAATGCACCTTGGTAATTATTGATTCAAACACTTTGAAATTTACAGGTCGAATAATTAAACTGACTCAGAATTTTTCTCCCTACATAAATAATCAATATTCGCAAAAGAGAAAAATTAAAAAAAAAAGAAGAAGAAATTTCAAATTAGAAACTAAAAGTATACATTGAAGATTTTCGTTCAGGCTGGGACTCGAACCCAGGGCCACTCGCTTGGAAGCCTAACACTCTAGCCATTAGTCTATGGGAGCTCGGTCGGTGGGAGTTTTAAATATAATAAAAACAAAAAATGCACCTTGGTAATTGTTTATTTAAACACTTTGAAATCTTTGTGTCGCAAAATTAAACTGACTCAGAATTATCTTCCCTACATAAATAATCAATAATTGCAAAGGAAATAAATTGAAAAAAAAAAGAATTTTCAAATTAGAAAAGAAATATATACATTGAAGATATTCGCTCCGGCTGGGACTCGAACCCAGGCCACTCGCTTGGAAGACCAGCGGTCTAGCCATTAGGCTAACGGAGTTCTGTCGAGCGGAGTCTTACTGCCTGACTGATACTGCCTGACTGACAGACTGACTCACTGACTGACTGATACTGACTGACTGACTCACTGACTGACCGAGACTGACGGACTAACTGCCTGACTGACTGAGACTGGACTGACTGACTGACTGACTGACTGACTGACTAACTGACTGACTGAGACTGACTGACTGACTGCTTGACTCTCTGACTGGCTATTTCACTGACTGACTGAATGACTAAATGACTGACTGACACTGACTGACTGACTGCTTGACTACCTGACTGACTGCTTGACTGACTAACTGACTGGACAGGACTGACCGACCGACTGACTGACTGACAGACTGACTGAATAAGGATGACTGACAGACTGACTAAATAAGGCTGACTGACTGACTGACTGACAGACTGACTGACTGACTGACTGACAGACTGACTGAATAAGGATGACTGACAGACTGACTGAATAAGGCTGACCGACTAACTGACTGCCTGACTGACTGAATAAGGCTGACCGACTGACTGACTGCCTGACTGACTGACTGACTGAATGACTGACTGACTGACTGACCGAGACTGACTGAATGACTGACTGACTGACTGACCGAGACTGACTGACTGACTGACTGAGACTGGACTGGACTGACTGACTGACTGACTGACTGAGATTGACTGACTGCTTTAGTGACTAACTGACTGCACAGGACTGACCGACTGACTGACTGACTGACTGCCTGACTGACTGACTGACTGAATGACTGACTGACTGAGACTAAATGACTGACTGCTTGACCGACTGGCTGAAGGACTAACTGACTGACTGAGTGACTGACTGACTGGACTGACTGACTGAGACTGAATGACTGAGTGCTTGACTGATTGACTGTCAGACTGACTGACTGACTTCGCAAAAGGGAAAAATAAAAAAAAAAGAATTATAAAATTAGAAAAAAATATTTGCATTTAAGATTTCCTTTCCGGCCGGGACTCGAACCCAGTACCACGCGCTAGGAACCCAACGGTCTAGCCATTAGGCTATCGGAGCTCTGTCGATGGAAGTCTTAAATATAATAAAAACAAAAAATGCACCTTGGTAATTATTGATTCAAACACTTTGAAATTTACAGGTCGAATAATTAAACTGACTCAGAATTTTTCTCCCTACATAAATAATCAATATTCGCAAAAGAGAAAAATTAAAAAAAAAAAGAAGAAATTTCAAATTAGAAACTAAAAGTATACATTGAAGATTTTCGTTCAGGCTGGGACTCGAACCCAGGGCCACTCGCTTGGAAGCCTAACACTCTAGCCATTAGTCTATGGGCGCTCTGTCGGTGGGAGTTTTAAATATAATAAAAACAAAAAATGCACCTTGGTAATTGTTTATTTAAACACTTTGAAATCTTCGTGTCGAAAAATTAAACTGACTCAGAATTTTCTTCCCTACATAAATAATCAATAATTGCAAAGGAAAGAAATTGAAAAAAAAAAGAATTTTCAAATTAGAAAAGAAATAGATACATTGAAGATATTCGCTCCGGCTGGGACTCGAACCCAGGCCACATGCTTGGAAGACCAGCGGTCTAGCCATTAGGCTATCGGAGTTCTGTCGAGCGGAGTCTTACTGCCTGACTGATACTGCCTGACTGACAGACTGACTCACTGACTGACTGACTGACTGACTGACTGACTGACTAACTGACTGACTGCTTGACTCTCTGACTGGCTATTTCACTGACTGACTGACTGACTAACTGACTGACTGAGACTGACTGACTGACTGCTTGACTCTCTGACTGGCTATTTCACTGACTGACTGAATGACCAAATGACTGACTGACACTGACTGACCGACTGCTTGACTACCTGACTGACTGCTTGACTGACTAACTGACTGGACAGGACTGACCGACTGACTGACTGACAGACTGACTGAATAAGGATGACTGACAGACTGACTGAATAAGGCTGACTGACTGACTGACTGACAGACTGACTGAATAAGGCTGACCGACTGACTGACTGCCTGACTGACTGACTGACTGAATGACTGACTGACTGACTGACCGAGACTGACTGACTGACTGACTGAGACTGGACTTGACTGACTGACTGACTGACTGCTTTAGTGACTAACTGACTGCACAGGACTGACCGACTGACTGACTGACTGACTGACTGACTGACTGAATGACTGACTGACTGAGACTAAATGACTGACTGCTTGACTGACTGGCTGAAGGACTAACTGACTGACTGAGTGACTGTCAGACTGACTGACTGACTTCGCAAAAGGGAAAAATAAAAAAAAAAGAATTATAAAATTAGAAAAAAATATTTGCATTTAAGATTTCCTTTCCGGCCGGGACTCGAACCCAGTACCACGCGCTAGGAACCCAACGGTCAAGCCATTAGGCTATCGGAGCTCTGTCGATGGAAGTCTTAAATATAATAAAAACATAAAATGCACCTTGGTAATTATTGATTCAAACACTTTGAAATTTACAGGTCGAATAATTAAACTGACTCAGAATTTTTCTCCCTACATAAATAATCAATATTCGCAAAAGAGAAAAATTAAAAAAAAAAGAAGAAGAAATTTCAAATTAGAAACTAAAAGTATACATTGAAGATTTTCGTTCAGGCTGGGACTCGAACCCAGGGCCACTCGCTTGGAAGCCTAACACTCTAGCCATTAGTCTATGGGAGCTCTGTCGGTGGGAGTTTTAAATATAATAAAAACAAAAAATGCACCTTGGTAATTGTTTATTTAAACACTTTGAAATCTTCGTGTCGAAAAATTAAACTGACTCAGAATTTTCTTCCCTACATAAATAATCAATAATTGCAAAGGAAAGAAATTGAAAAAAAAAAGAATTTTCAAATTAGAAAAGAAATATATACATCGAAGATATTCGCTCCGGCTGGGACTCGAACCCAGGCTACTCGCTTGGAAGACCAGCGGTCTAGCCATTAGGCTATCGGAGTTCTATCGAGCGGAGTCTTACTGCCTGACTGATACTGCCTGACTGACAGACTGACTCACTGACTGACCGAGACTGACTGACTAACTGCCTGACTGACTGAGACTGGACTGACTGACTAACTGACTGACTGACTGACTAACTGACTGACTGAGACTGACTGACTGACTGCTTGACTCTCTGACTGGCTATTTCACTGACTGACTGAATGACTAAATGACTGACTGACACTGACTGACTGACTGCTTGACTGACTAACTGACTGGACAGGACTGACCGACTGACTGACTGACAGACTGACTGAATAAGGATGACTGACAGACTGACTGAATAAGGCTGACTGACTGACTGACAGACTGACTGAATAAGGCTGACCGACTGACTGACTGCCTGACTGACTGACTGACTGAATGACTGACTGACTGACTGACCGAGACTGACTGACTGACTGACTGAGACTGGACTGGACTGACTGACTGACTGACTGACTGAGACTGACTGACTGCTTTAGTGACTAACTGACTGCACAGGACTGACCGACTGACTGACTGACTGACTGCCTGACTGACTGACTGACTGAATGACTGACTGACTGAGACTAAATGACTGACTGCTTGACTGACTGGCTGAAGGACTAACTGACTGACTGAGTGACTGACTGACTGGACTGACTGACTGAGACTGAATGACTGAGTGCTTGACTGATTGACTGTCAGACTGACTGACTGACTTCGCAAAAGGGAAAAATAAAAAAAAAAAAGAATTATAAAATTAGAAAAAAATATTTGCATTTAAGATTTCCTTTCCGGCCGGGACTCGAACCCAGTACCACGCGCTAGGAACCCAACGGTGTAGCCATTAGGCTATCGGAGCTCTGTCGATGGAAGTCTTAAATATAATAAAAACAAAAAATGCACCTTGGTAATTATTGATTCAAACACTTTGAAATTTACAGGTCGAATAATTAAACTGACTCAGAATTTTTCTCCCTACATAAATAATTAATATTCGCAAAAGAGAAAAATTAAAAAAAAAGAAGAAGAAATTTCAAATTAGAAACTAAAAGTATGCATTGAAGATTTTCGTTCAGGCTGGGACTCGAACCCAGGTCCACTCGCTTGGAAGCCTAACACTCTAGCCATTAGTCTATGGGAGCTCTGTCGGTGGGAGTTTTAAATATAATAAAAACAAAAAATGCACCTTGGTAATTGTTTATTTAAACACTTTGAAATCTTCGTGTCGAAAAATTAAACTGACTCAGAATTTTCTTCCCTACATAAATAATCAATAATTGCAAAGGAAAGAAATTGAAAAAAAAAAGAATTTTCAAATTAGAAAAGAAATATATACATTGAAGATATTCCCTCCGGCTGGGACTCGAACCCAGGCCAATCGCTTGGAAGACCAGCGGTCTAGCCATTAGGCTATCGGAGTTCTATCGAGCGGAGTCTTACTGCCTGACTGATACTGCCTGACTGACAGACTGACTCACTGACTGACTGATACTGACTGACTGACTCACTGACTGACCGAGACTGACTGACTAACTGCCTGACTGACTGAGACTGGACTGACTGACTGACTGACTGACTGACTGACTAACTGACTGACTGAGACTGACTGACTGAGACTGACTGACTGACTGCTTGACTCTCTGACTGGCTATTTCACTGACTGACTGAATGACTAAATGACTGACTGACACTGACTGACCGACTGCTTGACTACCTAACTGACTGCTTGACTGACTAACTGACTGGACAGGACTGACCGACTGACTGACTGACAGACTGACTGAATAAGGATGACTGACAGACTGACTGAATAAGGCTGACTGACTGACTGACTGACAGACTGACTGAATAAGGCTGACCGACTGACTGACTGCCTGACTGACTGACTGACTGAATGACTGACTGACTGACTGACCGAGACTGACTGACTGACTGACTGAGACTGGACTGGACTGACTGACTGACTGACTGCTTTAGTGACTAACTGACTGCACAGGACTGACCGACTGACTGACTGACTGACTGTCTGACTGACTGACTGAATGACTGACTGACTGAGACTAAATGACTGACTGCTTGACTGACTGGCTGAAGGACTAACTGACTGACTGACTGACTGGACTGACTGACTGAGACTGAATGACTGAGTGCTTGACTGATTGACTGTCAGACTGACTGACTGACTTCGCAAAAGGGAAAAATAAAAAAGAAAGAATTATAAAATTAGAAAAAAATATTTGCATTTAAGATTTCCTTTCCGGCCGGGACTCGAACCCAGTACCACGCGCTAGGAACCCAACGGTCTAGCCATTAGGCTATCGGAGTTCTGTCGAGCGGAGTCTTACTGCCTGACTGATACTGCCTGACTGACAGACTGACTCACTGACTGACTGACTGACTGACTGACTGACTGACTAACTGACTGACTGCTTGACTCTCTGACTGGCTATTTCACTGACTGACTGACTGACTAACTGACTGACTGAGACTGACTGACTGACTGCTTGACTCTCTGACTGGCTATTTCACTGACTGACTGAATGACCAAATGACTGACTGACACTGACTGACCGACTGCTTGACTACCTGACTGACTGCTTGACTGACTAACTGACTGGACAGGACTGACCGACTGACTGACTGACAGACTGACTGAATAAGGATGACTGACAGACTGACTGAATAAGGCTGACTGACTGACTGACTGACAGACTGACTGAATAAGGCTGACCGACTGACTGACTGCCTGACTGACTGACTGACTGAATGACTGACTGACTGACTGACCGAGACTGACTGACTGACTGACTGAGACTGGACTTGACTGACTGACTGACTGACTGCTTTAGTGACTAACTGACTGCACAGGACTGACCGACTGACTGACTGACTGACTGACTGACTGACTGAATGACTGACTGACTGAGACTAAATGACTGACTGCTTGACTGACTGGCTGAAGGACTAACTGACTGACTGAGTGACTGTCAGACTGACTGACTGACTTCGCAAAAGGGAAAAATAAAAAAAAAAGAATTATAAAATTAGAAAAAAATATTTGCATTTAAGATTTCCTTTCCGGCCGGGACTCGAACCCAGTACCACGCGCTAGGAACCCAACGGTCAAGCCATTAGGCTATCGGAGCTCTGTCGATGGAAGTCTTAAATATAATAAAAACATAAAATGCACCTTGGTAATTATTGATTCAAACACTTTGAAATTTACAGGTCGAATAATTAAACTGACTCAGAATTTTTCTCCCTACATAAATAATCAATATTCGCAAAAGAGAAAAATTAAAAAAAAAAGAAGAAGAAATTTCAAATTAGAAACTAAAAGTATACATTGAAGATTTTCGTTCAGGCTGGGACTCGAACCCAGGGCCACTCGCTTGGAAGCCTAACACTCTAGCCATTAGTCTATGGGAGCTCTGTCGGTGGGAGTTTTAAATATAATAAAAACAAAAAATGCACCTTGGTAATTGTTTATTTAAACACTTTGAAATCTTCGTGTCGAAAAATTAAACTGACTCAGAATTTTCTTCCCTACATAAATAATCAATAATTGCAAAGGAAAGAAATTGAAAAAAAAAAGAATTTTCAAATTAGAAAAGAAATATATACATCGAAGATATTCGCTCCGGCTGGGACTCGAACCCAGGCTACTCGCTTGGAAGACCAGCGGTCTAGCCATTAGGCTATCGGAGTTCTATCGAGCGGAGTCTTACTGCCTGACTGATACTGCCTGACTGACAGACTGACTCACTGACTGACCGAGACTGACTGACTAACTGCCTGACTGACTGAGACTGGACTGACTGACTGACTGACTGACTGACTGACTAACTGACTGACTGAGACTGACTGACTGACTGCTTGACTCTCTGGCTATTTCACTGACTGACTGAATGACTAAATGACTGACTGACACTGACTGACTGACTGCTTGACTGACTAACTGACTGGACAGGACTGACCGACTGACTGACTGACAGACTGACTGAATAAGGATGACTGACAGACTGACTGAATAAGGCTGACTGACTGACTGACAGACTGACTGAATAAGGCTGACCGACTGACTGACTGCCTGAATGACTGACTGACTGAATGACTGACTGACTGACTGACCGAGACTGACTGACTGACTGACTGAGACTGGACTGGACTGACTGACTGACTGACTGACTGAGACTGACTGACTGCTTTAGTGACTAACTGACTGCACAGGACTGACCGACTGACTGACTGACTGACTGCCTGACTGACTGACTGACTGACTGAATGACTGACTGACTGAGACTAAATGACTGACTGCTTGACTGACTGGCTGAAGGGCTAACTGACTGACTGAGTGACTGACTGACTGGACTGACTGACTGAGACTGAATGACTGAGTGCTTGACTGATTGACTGTCAGACTGACTGACTGACTTCGCAAAAGGGAAAAATAAAAAAAAAAAGAATTATAAAATTAGAAAAAAATATTTGCATTTAAGATTTCCTTTCCGGCCGGGACTCGAACCGAGTACCACGCGCTAGGAACCCAACGGTGTAGCCATTAGGCTATCGGAGCTCTGTCGATGGAAGTCTTAAATATAATAAAAACAAAAAATGCACCTTGGTAATTATTGATTCAAACACTTTGAAATTTACAGGTCGAATAATTAAACTGACTCAGAATTTTTCTCCCTACATAAATAATTAATATTCGCAAAAGAGAAAAATTAAAAAAAAAAGAAGAAGAAATTTCAAATTAGAAACTAAAAGTATACATTGAAGATTTTCGTTCAGGCTGGGACTCGAACCCAGGGCCACTCGCTTGGAAGCCTAACACTCTAGCCATTAGTCTATGGGAGCTCTGTCGGTGGGAGTTTTAAATATAATAAAAACAAAAAATGCACCTTGGTAATTCTTTATTTAAACACATTGAAATCTTCGTGTCGAAAAATTAAACTGACTCAGAATTTTCTTCCCTACATAAATAATCAATAATTGCAAAGGAAAGAAATTGAAAAAAAAAAGAATTTTCAAATTAGAAAAGAAATATATACATTGAAGATATTCCCTCCGGCTGGGACTCGAACCCAGGCCACTCGCTTGGAAGACCAGCGGTCTAGCCATTAGGCTATCGGAGTTCTATCGAGCGGAGTCTTACTGCCTGACTGATACTGCCTGACTGACAGACTGACTCACTGACTGACTGATACTGACTGACTGACTCACTGACTGACCGAGACTGACTGACTAACTGCCTGACTGACTGAGACTGGACTGACTGACTGACTGACTGACTGACTGACTAACTGACTGACTGAGACTGACTGACTGACTGCTTGACTCTCTGACTGGCTATTTCACTGACTGACTGAATGACTAAATGACTGACTGACACTGACTGACTGACTGCTTGACTACCTGACTGACTGCTTGACTGACTAACTGACTGGACAGGACTGACCGACTGACTGACTGACAGACTGACTGAATAAGGATGACTGACAGACTGACTGAATAAGGCTGACTGACTGACTGACTGACAGACTGACTGACTGACTGACTGACAGACTGACTGAATAAGGATGACTGACAGACTGACTGAATAAGGCTGACCGAATGACTGACTGCCTGACTGACTGAATAAGGCTGACCGACTGACTGACTGCCTGACTGACTGACTGACTGAATGACTGACTGACTGACTGACCGAGACTGACTGAATGACTGACTGACTGACTGACCGAGACTGACTGACTGACTGACTGAGACTGGACTGGACTGACTGACTGACTGACTGACTGAGACTGACTGACTGCTTTAGTGACTAATTGACTGCACAGGACTGACCGACTGACTGACTGACTGACTGACTGAATGACTGACTGACTGAGACTAAATGACTGACTGCTTGACTGACTGGCTGAAGGACTAACTGACTGACTGAGTGACTGACTGACTGGACTGACTGACTGAGACTGAATGACTGAGTGCTTGACTGATTGACTGTCAGACTGACTGACTGACTTCGCAAAAGGGAAAAATAAAAAAAAAGAATTATAAAATTAGAAAAAAATATTTGCATTTAAGATTTCCTTTCCGGCCGGGACTCGAACCCAGTACCACGCGCTAGGAACCCAACGGTCTAGCCATTAGGCTATCGGAGCTCTGTCGATGGAAGTCTTAAATATAATAAAAACAAAAAATGCACCTTGGTAATTATTGATTCAAACACTTTGAAATTTACAGGTCGAATAATTAAACTGACTCAGAATTTTTCTCCCTACATAAATAATCAATATTCGCAAAAGAGAAAAATTAAAAAAAAAAAGAAGAAATTTCAAATTAGAAACTAAAATTATACATTGAAGATTTTCGTTCAGGCTGGGACTCGAACCCAGGGCCACTCGCTTGGAAGCCTAACACTCTAGCCATTAGTCTATGGGAGCTCTGTCGGTGGGAGTTTTAAATATAATAAAAACAAAAAATGCACCTTGGTAATTGTTTATTTAAACACTTTGAAATCTTCGTGTCGCAAAATTAAACTGACTCAGAATTATCTTCCCTACATAAATAATCAATAATTGCAAAGGAAAGAAATTGAAAAAAAAAAGAATTTTCAAATTAGAAAAGAAATATATACATTGAAGATATTCGCTCCGGCTGGGACTCGAACCCAGGCCACTTGCTTGGAAGACCAGCGGTCTAGCCATTAGGCTATCGGAGTTCTGTCGAGCGGAGTCTTACTGCCTGACTGATACTGCCTGACTGACAGACTGACTCACTGACTGACTGACTGACTGACTGACTGACTGACTGACTGACTGACTAACTGACTGACTGCTTGACTCTCTGACTGGCTATTTCACTGACTGACTGACTGACTGACTGACTGACTGACAGACTGACTGACTGACTGACTGACAGACTGACTGAATAAGGATGACTGACAGACTGACTGAATAAGGCTGACTGACTGACTGACTGACAGACTGACTGAATAAGGCTGACCGACTGACTGACTGCCTGACTGACTGACTGACTGAATGACTGACTGACTCACTGACCGAGACTGACTGACTGAATGACTGAGACTGGACTGGACTGACTGACTGACTGACTGCTTTAGTGACTAACTGACTGCACAGGACTGACCGACTGACTGACTGACTGACTGCCTGACTGACTGACTGACTGAATGACTGACTGACTGAGACTAAATGACTGACTGCTTGACTGACTGGCTGAAGGACTAACTGACTGACTGAGTGACTGACTGACTGGACTGACTGACTGAGACTGAATGACTGAGTGCTTGACTGATTGACTGTCAGACTGACTGACTGACTTCGCAAAAGGGAAAAATAAAAAAAAAGAATTATAAAATTAGAAAAAAATATTTGCATTTAAGATTTCCTTTCCGGCCGGGACTCGAACCCAGTACCACGCGCTAGGAACCCAACGGTCAAGCCATTAGGCTATCGGAGCTCTGTCGATGGAAGTCTTAAATATAATAAAAACATAAAATGCACCTTGGTAATTATTGATTCAAACACTTTGAAATTTACAGGTCGAATAATTAAACTGACTCAGAATTTTTCTCCCTACATAAATAATCAATATTCGCAAAAGAGAAAAATTAAAAAAAAAGAAGAAGAAATTTCAAATTAGAAACTAAAAGTATACATTGAAGATTTTCGTTCAGGCTGGGACTCGAACCCAGAACCACTCGCTTGGAAGCCTAACACTCTAGCCATTAGTCTATGGGAGCTCTGTCGGTGGGAGTTTTAAATATAATAAAAACAAAAAATGCACCTTGGTAATTGTTTATTTAAACACTTTGAAATCTTCGTGTCGAAAAATTAAACTGACTCAGAATTTTCTTCCCTACATAAATAATCAATAATTGCAAAGGAAAGAAATTGAAAAAAAAAGAATTTTCAAATTAGAAAAGAAATATATACATCGAAGATATTCGCTCCGGCTGGGACTCGAACCCAGGCTACTCGCTTGGAAGACCAGCGGTCTAGCCATTAGGCTATCGGAGTTCTATCGAGCGGAGTCTTACTGCCTGACTGATACTGCCTGACTGACAGACTGACTCACTGACTGACTGATACTGACTGACTGACTCACTGACTGACCGAGACTGACTGACTAACTGCCTGACTGACTGAGACTGGACTGACTGACTGACTGACTGACTGACTGACTAACTGACTGACTGACTGCTTGACTCTCTGACTGGCTATTTCACTGACTGACTGAATGACTAAATGACTGACTGACACTGACTGACTGACTGCTTGACTGACTAACTGACTGGACAGGACTGACCGACTGACTGACTGACAGACTGACTGAATAAGGATGACTGACAGACTGACTGAATAAGGCTGACTGACTGACTGACAGACTGACTGAATAAGGCTGACCGACTGACTGACTGCCTGACTGATTGACTGACTGAATGACTGACTGACTGACTGACCGAGACTGACTGACTGACTGACTGGACTGGACTGACTGACTGACTGACTGACTGAGACTGACTGACTGCTTTAGTGACTAACTGACTGCACAGGACTGACCGACGGACTGACTGACTGACTGCCTGACTGACTGACTGACTGAATGACTGACTGACTGAGACTAAATGACTGACTGCTTGACCGACTGGCTGAAGGACTAACTGACTGACTGAGTGACTGACTGACTGGACTGACTGACTGAGACTGAATGACTGAGTGCTTGACTGATTGACTGTCAGACTGACTGACTGACTTCGCAAAAGGGAAAAATAAAAAAAAAAGAATTATAAAATTAGAAAAAAATATTTGCATTTAAGATTTCCTTTCCGGCCGGGACTCGAACCCAGTACCACGCGCTAGGAACCCAACGGTGTAGCCATTAGGCTATCGGAGCTCTGTCGATGGAAGTCTTAAATATAATAAAAACAAAAAATGCACCTTGGTAATTATTGATTCAAACACTTTGAAATTTACAGGTCGAATAATTAAACTGACTCAGAATTTTTCTCCCTACATAAATAATTAATATTCGCAAAAGAGAAAAATTCAAAAAAAAGAAGAAGAAATTTCAAATTAGAAACTAAAAGTATACATTGAAGATTTTCGTTCAGGCTGGGACTCGAACCCAGGGCCACTCGCTTGGAAGCCTAACACTCTAGCCATTAGTCTATGGGAGCTCTGTCGGTGGGAGTTTTAAATATAATAAAAACAAAAAATGCACCTTGGTAATTGTTTATTTAAACACTTTGAAATCTTCGTGTCGAAAAATTAAACTGACTCAGAATTATCTTCCCTACATAAATAATCAATAATTGCAAAGGAAAGAAATTGAAAAAAAAAAGAATTTTCAAATTAGAAAAGAAATATATACAATGAAGATATTCGCTCCGGCTGGGACGCGAACCCAGGCCACTTGCTTGGAAGACCAGCGGTCTAGCCATTAGGCTATCGGAGTTCTGTCGAGCGGAGTCTTACTGCCTGACTGATACTGCCTGACTGACAGACTGACTCACTGACTGACTGACTGACTGACTGACTGACTGACTGACTGACTGACTAACTGACTGACTGCTTGACTCTCTGACTGGCTATTTCACTGACTGACTGACTGACTAACTGACTGACTGAGACTGACTGACTGACTGCTTGACTCTCTGACTGGCTATTTCACTGACTGACTGAATGACCAAATGACTGACTGACACTGACTGACCGACTGCTTGACTACCTGACTGACTGCTTGACTGACTAACTGACTGGACAGGACTGACCAACTGACTGACTGACAGACTGACTGAATAAGGATGACTGACAGACTGACTGAATAAGGATGACTGACTGACTGACTGACAGACTGACTGAATAAGGCTGACCGACTGACTGACTGCCTGACTGACTGACTGACTGAATGACTGACTGACTCACTGACCGAGACTGACTGACTGAATGACTGAGACTGGACTGGACTGACTGACTGACTGACTGCTTTAGTGACTAACTGACTGCACAGGACTGACCGACTGACTGACTGACTGACTGCCTGACTGACTGACTGACTGAATGACTGACTGACTGAGACTAAATGACTGACTGCTTGACTGACTGGCTGAAGGACTAACTGACTGACTGAGTGACTGACTGACTGGACTGACTGACTGAGACTGAATGACTGAGTGCTTGACTGATTGACTGTCAGACTGACTGACTGACTTCGCAAAAGGGAAAAATAAAAAAAAAGAATTATAAAATTAGAAAAAAATATTTGCATTTAAGATTTCCTTTCCGGCCGGGACTCGAACCCAGTACCACGCGCTAGGAACCCAACGGTCAAGCCATTAGGCTATCGGAGCTCTGTCGATGGAAGTCTTAAATATAATAAAAACATAAAATGCACCTTGGTAATTATTGATTCAAACACTTTGAAATTTACAGGTCGAATAATTAAACTGACTCAGAATTTTTCTCCCTACATAAATAATCAATATTCGCAAAAGAGAAAAATTAAAAAAAAAGAAGAAGAAATTTCAAATTAGAAACTAAAAGTATACATTGAAGATTTTCGTTCAGGCTGGGACTCGAACCCAGAACCACTCGCTTGGAAGCCTAACACTCTAGCCATTAGTCTATGGGAGCTCTGTCGGTGGGAGTTTTAAATATAATAAAAACAAAAAATGCACCTTGGTAATTGTTTATTTAAACACTTTGAAATCTTCGTGTCGAAAAATTAAACTGACTCAGAATTTTCTTCCCTACATAAATAATCAATAATTGCAAAGGAAAGAAATTGAAAAAAAAAAAGAATTTTCAAATTAGAAAAGAAATATATACATCGAAGATATTCGCTCCGGCTGGGACTCGAACCCAGGCTACTCGCTTGGAAGACCAGCGGTCTAGCCATTAGGCTATCGGAGTTCTATCGAGCGGAGTCTTACTGCCTGACTGATACTGCCTGACTGACAGACTGACTCACTGACTGACTGATACTGACTGACTGACTCACTGACTGACCGAGACTGACTGACTAACTGCCTGACTGACTGAGACTGGACTGACTGACTGACTGACTGACTGACTGACTAACTGACTGACTGACTGCTTGACTCTCTGACTGGCTATTTCACTGACTGACTGAATGACTAAATGACTGACTGACACTGACTGACTGACTGCTTGACTGACTAACTGACTGGACAGGACTGACCGACTGACTGACTGACAGACTGACTGAATAAGGATGACTGACAGACTGACTGAATAAGGCTGACTGACTGACTGACAGACTGACTGAATAAGGCTGACCGACTGACTGACTGCCTGACTGACTGACTGACTGAATGACTGACTGACTGACTGACCGAGACTGACTGACTGACTGACTGAGACTGGACTGGACTGACTGACTGACTGACTGACTGAGACTGACTGACTGCTTTAGTGACTAACTGACTGCACAGGACTGACCGACTGACTGACTGACTGACTGCCTGACTGACTGACTGACTGAATGACTGACTGACTGAGACTAAATGACTGACTGCTTGACCGACTGGCTGAAGGACTAACTGACTGACTGAGTGACTGACTGACTGGACTGACTGACTGAGACTGAATGACTGAGTGCTTGACTGATTGACTGTCAGACTGACTGACTGACTTCGCAAAAGGGAAAAATAAAAAAAAAAGAATTATAAAATTAGAAAAAAATATTTGCATTTAAGATTTCCTTTCCGGCCGGGACTCGAACCCAGTACCACGCGCTAGGAACCCAACGGTGTAGCCATTAGGCTATCGGAGCTCTGTCGATGGAAGTCTTAAATATAATAAAAACAAAAAATGCACCTTGGTAATTATTGATTCAAACACTTTGAAATTTACAGGTCGAATAATTAAACTGACTCAGAATTTTTCTCCCTACATAAATAATTAATATTCGCAAAAGAGAAAAATTCAAAAAAAAGAAGAAGAAATTTCAAATTAGAAACTAAAAGTATACATTGAAGATTTTCGTTCAGGCTGGGACTCGAACCCAGGGCCACTCGCTTGGAAGCCTAACACTCTAGCCATTAGTCTATGGGAGCTCTGTCGGAGGGAGTTTTAATATAATAAAAACAAAAAATGCACCTTGGTAATTGTTTATTTAAACACTTTGAAATCTTTGTGTCGAAAAATTAAACTGACTCAGAATTTTCTTCCCTACATAAATAATCAATAATTGCAAAGGAAAGAAATTGAAAAAAAAAAAGAATTTTCAAATTAGAAAAGAAATATATACATTGAAGATATTCCCTCCGGCTGGGACCCGACCCCAGGCCACTCGCTTGGAAGACCAGCGGTCTAGCCATTAGGCTATCGGAGTTCTATCGAGCGGAGTCTTACTGCCTGACTGATACTGCCTGACTGACAGACTGACTCACTGACTGACTGATACTGACTGACTGACTCACTGACTGACCGAGACTGACTGACTAACTGCCTGACTGACTGAGACTGGACTGACTGACTGACTGACTGACTAACTGACTGACTGAGACTGACTGACTGACTGCTTGACTCTCTGACTGGCTATTTCACTGACTGACTGAATGACTAAATGACTGACTGACACTGATTGACTGACTGCTTGACTACCTGACTGACTGCTTGACTGACTAACTGACTGGACAGGACTGACCGACTGACTGACTGACAGACTGACTGAATAAGGATGACTGACAGACTGACTGAATAAGGCTGACTGACTGACTGACTGACAGACTGACTGAATAAGGCTGACCGACTGACTGACTGCCTGACTGACTGACTGACTGACTGAATGACTGACTGACTGACTGACCGACCGAGACTGACTGACTGACTGACTGAGACTGGACTGGACTGACTGACTGACTGAGACTGACTGACTGCTTTAGTGACTAACTGACTGCACAGGACTGACCGACTGACTGACTGACTGCCTGACTGACTGACTGACTGAATGACTGACTGACTGAGACTAAATGACTGACTGCTTGACTGACTGGCTGAAGGACTAACTGACTGACTGAGTGACTGACTGACTGGACTGACTGACTGAGACTGAATGACTGAGTGCTTGACTGATTGACTGTCAGACTGACTGACTGACTTCGCAAAAGGGAAAAATAAAAAAAAAAGAATTATAAAATTAGAAAAAAATATTTGCATTTAAGATTTCCTTTCCGGCCGGGACTCGAACCCAGTACCACGCGCTAGGAACCCAACGGTCTAGCCATTAGGCTATCGGAGCTCTGTCGATGGAAGTCTTAAATATAATAAAAACAAAAAATGCACCTTGGTAATTATTGATTCAAACACTTTGAAATTTACAGGTCGAATAATTAAACTGACTCAGAATTTTTCTCCCTACATAAATAATCAATATTCGCAAGAGAGAAAAATTAAAAAAAAAAGAAGAAGAAATTTCAAATTAGAAACTAAAAGTATACATTGAAGATCTTCGTTCAGGCTGGGACTCGAACCCAGGGCCACTCGCTTGGAAGCCTAACACTCTAGCCATTAGTCTATGGGAGCTCTGTCGGTGGGAGTTTTAAATATAATAAAAACAAAAAATGCACCTTGGTAATTGTTTATTTAAACACTTTGAAATCTTTGTGTCGCAAAATTAAACTGACTCAGAATTATCTTCCCTACATAAATAATCAATAATTGCAAAGGAAAGAAATTGAAAAAAAAAAAGAATTTTCAAATTAGAAAAGAAATATATACATTGAAGATATTCGCTCCGGCTGGGACTCGAACCCAGGCCACTCGCTTGGAAGACCAGCGGTCTAGCCATTAGGCTATCGGAGTTCTGTCGAGCGGAGTCTTACTGCCTGACTGATACTGCCTGACTGACAGACTGACTCACTGACTGACTGATACTGACTGACTGACTCACTGACTGACCGAGACTGACGGACTAACTGCCTGACTGACTGAGACTGGACTGACTGACTGACTGACTGACTGACTGACTAACTGACTGACTGAGACTGACTGACTGACTGCTTGACTCTCTGACTGGCTATTTCACTGACTGACTGAATGACTAAATGACTGACTGACTGCTTGACTACCTGACTGACTGCTTGACTGACTAACTGACTGGACAGGACTGACCGACTGACTGACAGACTGACTGAATAAGGATGACTGACAGACTGACTGAATAAGGCTGACTGACTGACTGACTGACAGACTGACTGACTGACTGACTGAGAGACTGACTGAATAAGGATGACTGACAGACTGACTGAATAAGGCTGACCGACTGACTGACTGCCTGACTGACTGAATAAGGCTGACCGACTGACTGAATAAGGCTGACCGACTGACTGACTGCCTGACTGACTGACTGACTGAATGACTGACTGACTGACTGACCGAGACTGACTGAATGACTGACTGACTGACTGACTGACTGAGACTGGACTGGACTGACTGACTGACTGACTGACTGAGACTGACTGACTGCTTTAGTGACTAATTGACTGCACAGGACTGACCGACTGACTGACTGACTGACTGACTGAATGACTGACTGACTGAGACTAAATGACTGACTGCTTGACTGACTGGCTGAAGGACTAACTGACTGACTGAGTGACTGACTGACTGGACTGACTGACTGAGACTGAATGACTGAGTGCTTGACTGATTGACTGTCAGACTGACTGACTGACTTCGCAAAAGGGAAAAATAAAAAAAAAAAGAATTATAAAATTAGAAAAAAATATTTGCATTTAAGATTTCCTTTCCGGCCGGGACTCGAACCCAGTACCACGCGCTAGGAACCCAACGGTCTAGCCATTAGGCTATCGGAGCTCTGTCGATGGAAGTCTTAAATATAATAAAAACAAAAAATGCTCCTTGGTAATTATTGATTCAAACACTTTGAAATTTACAGGTCGAATAATTAAACTGACTCAGAATTTTTCTCCCTACATAAATAATCAATATTCGCAAAAGGGAAAAATTAAAAAAAAAAAAGAAGAAATTTCAAATTAGAAACTAAAAGTATACATTGAAGATTTTCGTTCAGGCTGGGACTCGAACCCAGGGCCACTCGCTTGGAAGCCTAACACTCTAGCCATTAGTCTATGGGAGCTCTGTCGGTGGGAGTTTTAAATATAATAAAAACAAAAAATGCACCTTGGTAATTGTTTATTTAAACACTTTGAAATCTTCGTGTCGCAAAATTAAACTGACTCAGAATTATCTTCCCTACATAAATAATCAATAATTGCAAAGGAAAGAAATTGAAAAAAAAAAAGAATTTTCAAATTAGAAAAGAAATATATACATTGAAGATATTCGCTCCGGCTGGGACTCGAACCCAGGCCACTCGCTTGGAAGACCAGCGGTCTAGCCATTAGGCTATCGGAGTTCTGTCGAGCGGAGTCTTACTGCCTGACTGATACTGCCTGACTGACAGACTGACTCACTGACTGACTGATACTGACTGACTGACTCACTGACTGACCGAGACTGACGGACTAACTGCCTGACTGACTGAGACTGGACTGACTGACTGACTGACTGACTGACTGACTAACTGACTGACTGAGACTGACTGACTGACTGCTTGACTCTCTGACTGGCTATTTCACTGACTGACTGAATGACTAAATGACTGACTGACACTGACTGACTGACTGCTTGACTACCTGACTGACTGCTTGACTGACTAACTGACTGGACAGGACTGACCGACTGACTGACTGACAGACTGACTGAATAAGGATGACTGACAGACTGACTGAATAAGGCTGACTGACTGACTGACTGACAGACTGACTGACTGACTGACTGACAGACTGACTGAATAAGGATGACTGACAGACTGACTGAATAAGGCTGACCGACTGACTGACTGCCTGACTGACTGAATAAGGCTGACCGACTGACTGACTGCCTGACTGACTGACTGACTGAATGACTGACTGACTGACTGACCGAGACTGACTGAATGACTGACTGACTGACTGACCGAGACTGACTGACTGACTGACTGAGACTGGACTGGACTGACTGACTGACTGACTGACTGACTGAGACTGACTGACTGCTTTAGTGACTAACTGACTGCACAGGACTGACCGACTGACTGACTGACTGACTGACTGAATGACTGACTGACTGAGACTAAATGACTGACTGCTTGACTGACTGGCTGAAGGAATAACTGACTGACTGAGTGACTGACTGACTGGACTGACTGACTGAGACTGAATGACTGACTGCTTGACTCTCTGACTGGCTATTTCACTGACTGACTGAATGACCAAATGACTGACTGACACTGACTGACCGACTGCTTGACTGACAGACTGACTGAATGACCAAATGACTGACTGACACTGACTGACCGACTGCTTGACTGACAGACTGACTGAATAAGGATGACTGACAGACTGACTGAATAAGGATGACTGACTGACTGACTGACAGACTGACTGAATAAGGCTGACCGACTGACTGACTGCCTGAATGACTGACTGACTGAATGACTGACTGACTGACTGACCGAGACTGACTGACTGAATGACTGAGACTGGACTGGACTGACTGACTGACTGACTGCTTTAGTGACTAACTGACTGCACAGGACTGACCGACTGACTGACTGACTGACTGCCTGACTGACTGACTGACTGAATGACTGACTGACTGAGACTAAATGACTGACTGCTTGACTGACTGGCTGAAGGACTAACTGACTGACTGAGTGACTGACTGACTGGACTGACTGACTGAGACTGAATGACTGAGTGCTTGACTGATTGACTGTCAGACTGACTGACTGACTTCGCAAAAGGGAAAAATAAAAAAAAAGAATTATAAAATTAGAAAAAAATATTTGCATTTAAGATTTCCTTTCCGGCCGGGACTCGAACCCAGTACCACGCGCTAGGAACCCAACGGTCAAGCCATTAGGCTATCGGAGCTCTGTCGATGGAAGTCTTAAATATAATAAAAACAAAAAATGCACCTTGGTAATTATTGATTCAAACACTTTGAAATTTACAGGTCGAATAATTAAACTGACTCAGAATTTTTCTCCCTACATAAATAATCAATATTCGCAAAAGAGAAAAATTAAAAAAAAAAGAAGAAGAAATTTCAAATTAGAAACTAAAAGTATACATTGAAGATTTTCGTTCAGGCTGGGACTCGAACCCAGGGCCACTCGCTTGGAAGCCTAACACTCTAGCCATTAGTCTATGGGAGCTCTGTCGGTGGGAGTTTTAAATATAATAAAAACAAAAAATGCACCTTGGTAATTGTTTATTTAAACACTTTGAAATCTTCGTGTCGAAAAATTAAACTGACTCAGAATTTTCTTCCCTACATAAATAATCAATAATTGCAAAGGAAAGAAATTGAAAAAAAAAAGAATTTTCAAATTAGAAAAGAAATATATACATCGAAGATATTCGCTCCGGCTGGGACTCGAACCCAGGCTACTCGCTTGGAAGACCAGCGGTCTAGCCATTAGGCTATCGGAGTTCTATCGAGCGGAGTCTTACTGCCTGACTGATACTGCCTGACTGACAGACTGACTCACTGACTGACTGAGACTGGACTGACTGACTCACTGACTGACCGAGACTGACTGACTAACTGCCTGACTGACTGAGACTGGACTGACTGACTGACTGACTGACTGAGACTGACTGACTGACTGCTTGACTCTCTGACTGGCTATTTCACTGACTGACTGAATGACTAAATGACTGACTGACACTGACTGACTGACTGCTTGACTGACTAACTGACTGGACAGGACTGACCGACTGACTGACTGACAGACTGACTGAATAAGGATGACTGACAGACTGACTGAATAAGGCTGACTGACTGACTGACAGACTGACTGAATAAGGCTGACCGACTGACTGACTGCCTGACTGACTGACTGACTGAATGACTGACTGACTGACTGACCGAGACTGACTGACTGACTGACTGAGACTGGACTGGACTGACTGACTGACTGACTGACTGAGACTGACTGACTGCTTTAGTGACTAACTGACTGCACAGGACTGACCGACTGACTGACTGACTGACTGCCTGACTGACTGACTGACTGAATGACTGACTGACTGAGACTAAATGACTGACTGCTTGACTGACTGGCTGAAGGACTAACTGACTGACTGAGTGACTGACTGACAGGACTGACTGACTGAGACTGAATGACTGAGTGCTTGACTGATTGACTGTCAGACTGACTGACTGACTTCGCAAAAGGGAAAAATAAAAAAAAAAGAATTATAAAATTAGAAAAAAATATTTGCATTTAAGATTTCCTTTCCGGCCGGGACTCGAACCCAGTACCACGCGCTAGGAACCCAACGGTGTAGCCATTAGGCTATCGGAGCTCTGTCGATGGAAGTCTTAAATATAATAAAAACAAAAAATGCACCTTGGTAATTATTGATTCAAACACTTTGAAATTTACAGGTCGAATAATTAAACTGACTCAGAATTTTTCTCCCTACATAAATAATTAATATTCGCAAAAGAGAAAAATTCAAAAAAAAGAAGAAGAAATTTCAAATTAGAAACTAAAAGTATACATTGAAGATTTTCGTTCAGGCTGGGACTCGAACCCAGGGCCACTCGCTTGGAAGCCTAACACTCTAGCCATTAGTCTATGGGAGCTCTGTCGGTGGGAGTTTTAAATATAATAAAAACAAAAAATGCACCTTGGTAATTGTTTATTTAAACACTTTGAAATCTTCGTGTCGAAAAATTAAACTGACTCAGAATTTTCTTCCCTACATAAATAATCAATAATTGCAAAGGAAAGAAATTGAAAAAAAAAGAATTTTCAAATTAGAAAAGAAATATATACATTGAAGATATTCCCTCCGGCTGGGACTCGAACCCAGGCCACTCGCTTGGAAGACCAGCGGTCTAGCCTTCAGGCTATCGGAGTTCTATCGAGCGGAGTCTTACTGCCTGACTGATACTGCCTGACTGACAGACTGACTCACTGACTGACTGATACTGACTGACTGACTCACTGACTGACCGAGACTGACTGACTAACTGCCTGACTGACTGAGACTGGACTGACTGACTGACTGACTGACTAACTGACTGACTGAGACTGACTGACTGACTGCTTGACTCTCTGACTGGCTATTTCACTGACTGACTGAATGACTAAATGACTGACTGACACTGATTGACTGACTGCTTGACTACCTGACTGACTGCTTGACTGACTAACTGACTGGACAGGACTGACCGACTGACTGACTGACAGACTGACTGAATAAGGATGACTGACAGACTGACTGAATAAGGCTGACTGACTGACTGACTGACAGACTGACTGAATAAGGCTGACCGACTGACTGACTGCCTGACTGACTGACTGACTGACTGAATGACTGACTGACTGACTGACCGAGACTGACTGACTGACTGACTGAGACTGGACTGGACTGACTGACTGACTGACTGACTGAGACTGACTGACTGCTTTAGTGACTAACTGACTGCACAGGACTGACCGACTGACTGACTGACTGCCTGACTGACTGACTGACTGAATGACTGACTGACTGAGACTAAATGACTGACTGCTTGACTGACTGGCTGAAGGACTAACTGACTGACTGAGTGACTGACTGACTGGACTGACTGACTGAGACTGAATGACTGAGTGCTTGACTGATTGACTGTCAGACTGACTGAATGACTTCGCAAAAGGGAAAAATAAAAAAAAAAGAATTATAAAATTAGAAAAAAATATTTGCATTTAAGATTTCCTTTCCGGCCGGCACTCGAACCCAGTACCACGCGCTAGGAACCCAACGGTCTAGCCATTAGGCTATCGTAGCTCTGTCGATGGAAGTCTTAAATATAATAAAAACAAAAAATGCTCCTTGGTAATTATTGATTCAAACACTTTGAAATTTACAGGTCGAATAATTAAACTGACTCAGAATTTTTCTCCCTACATAAATAATCAATATTCGCAAAAGAGAAAAATTTAAAAAAAAGAAGAAATTTCAAATTAGAAACTAAAAGTATACATTGAAGATTTTCGTTCAGGCTGGGACTCGAACCCAGGGCCACTCGCTTGGAAGCCTAACACTCTAGCCATTAGTCTATGGGAGCTCTGTCGGTGGGAGTTTTAAATATAATAAAAACAAAAAATGCACCTTGGTAATTGTTTATTTAAACACTTTGAAATCTTCGTGTCGAAAAATTAAACTGACTCAGAATTTTCTTCCCTACATAAATAATCAATAATTGCAAAGGAAAGAAATTGAAAAAAAAAAGAATTTTCAAATTAGAAAAGAAATATATACATTGAAGATATTCGCTCCGGCTGGGACTCGAACCCAGGCCACTCGCTTGGAAGACCAGCGGTCTAGCCTTCAGGCTATCGGAGTTCTATCGAGCGGAGTCTTACTGCCTGACTGATACTGCCTGACTGACAGACTGACTCACTGACTGACTGATACTGACTGACTGACTCACTGACTGACCGAGACTGACTGACTAACTGCCTGACTGACTGAGACTGGACTGACTGACTGACTGACTGACTAACTGACTGACTGAGACTGACTGACTGACTGCTTGACTCTCTGACTGGCTATTTCACTGACTGACTGAATGACTAAATGACTGACTGACACTGATTGACTGACTGCTTGACTACCTGACTGACTGCTTGACTGACTAACTGACTGGACAGGACTGACCGACTGACTGACTGACAGACTGACTGAATAAGGATGACTGACAGACTGACTGAATAAGGCTGACTGACTGACTGACTGACAGACTGACTGAATAAGGCTGACCGACTGACTGACTGCCTGACTGACTGACTGACTGACTGAATGACTGACTGACTGACTGACCGAGACTGACTGACTGACTGACTGAGACTGGACTGGACTGACTGACTGACTGACTGACTGAGACTGACTGACTGCTTTAGTGACTAACTGACTGCACAGGACTGACCGACTGACTGACTGACTGCCTGACTGACTGACTGACTGAATGACTGACTGACTGAGACTAAATGACTGACTGCTTGACTGACTGGCTGAAGGACTAACTGACTGACTGAGTGACTGACTGACTGGACTGACTGACTGAGACTGAATGACTGAGTGCTTGACTGATTGACTGTCAGACTGACTGAATGACTTCGCAAAAGGGAAAAATAAAAAAAAAAGAATTATAAAATTAGAAAAAAATATTTGCATTTAAGATTTCCTTTCCGGCCGGCACTCGAACCCAGTACCACGCGCTAGGAACCCAACGGTCTAGCCATTAGGCTATCGTAGCTCTGTCGATGGAAGTCTTAAATATAATAAAAACAAAAAATGCTCCTTGGTAATTATTGATTCAAACACTTTGAAATTTACAGGTCGAATAATTAAACTGACTCAGAATTTTTCTCCCTACATAAATAATCAATATTCGCAAAAGAGAAAAATTTAAAAAAAAGAAGAAATTTCAAATTAGAAACTAAAAGTATACATTGAAGATTTTCGTTCAGGCTGGGACTCGAACCCAGGGCCACTCGCTTGGAAGCCTAACACTCTAGCCATTAGTCTATGGGAGCTCTGTCGGTGGGAGTTTTAAATATAATAAAAACAAAAAATGCACCTTGGTAATTGTTTATTTAAACACTTTGAAATCTTCGTGTCGAAAAATTAAACTGACTCAGAATTTTCTTCCCTACATAAATAATCAATAATTGCAAAGGAAAGAAATTGAAAAAAAAAAGAATTTTCAAATTAGAAAAGAAATATATACATTGAAGATATTCGCTCCGGCTGGGACTCGAACCCAGGCCACTTGCTTGGAAGACCAGCGGTCTAGCCATTAGGCTATCGGAGTTCTGTCGAGCGGAGTCTTACTGCCTGACTGATACTGCCTGACTGACAGACTGACTCACTGACTGACTGATACTGACTGACTGACTCACTGACTGACCGAGACTGACTGACTAACTGCCTGACTGACTGACTGACTGACTGACTGACTAACTGACTGACTGAGACTGACTGACTGAGACTGACTGACTGACTGCTTGACTCTCTGACTGGCTATTTCACTGACTGACTGAATGACTAAATGACTGACTGACACTGACTGACCGACTGCTTGACTACCTGACTGACTGCTTGACTGACTAACTGACTGGACAGGACTGACCGACTGACTGACTGACAGACTGACTGAATAAGGATGACTGACAGACTGACTGAATAAGGCTGACTGACTGACTGACTGACTGACTGACTGCTTTAGTGACTAACTGACTGCACAGGACTGACCGACTGACTGACTGACTGACTGTCTGACTGACTGACTGACTGAATGACTGACTGACTGAGACTAAATGACTGACTGCTTGACTGACTGGCTGAAGGAATAACTGACTGACTGAGTGACTGACTGACTGGACTGACTGACTGAGACTGAATGACTGAGTGCTTGACTGATTGACTGTCAGACTGACTTCGCAAAAGGGAAAAATAAAAAAAAAAGAATTATAAAATTAGAAAAAAATATTTGCATTTAAGATTTCCTTTCCGGCCGGGACTCGAACCCAGTACCACGCGCTAGGAACCCAACGGTCTAGCCATTAGGCTATCGGAGCTCTGTCGATGGAAGTCTTAAATATAATAAAAACAAAAAATGCACCTTGGTAATTATTGATTCAAACACTTTGAAATTTACAGGTCGAATAATTAAACTGACTCAGAATTTTTCTCCCTACATAAATAATCAATATTCGCAAAAGAGAAAAATTAAAAAAAAAAGAAGAAGAAATTTCAAATTAGAAACTAAAAGTATACATTGAAGATTTTCGTTCAGGCTGGGACTCGAACCCAGGGCCACTCGCTTGGAAGCCTAACACTCTAGCCATTAGTCTATGGGAGCTCTGTCGGTGGGAGTTTTAAATATAATAAAAACAAAAAATGCACCTTGGTAATTGTTTATTTAAACACTTTGAAATCTTCGTGTCGAAAAATTAAACTGACTCAGAATTTTCTTCCCTACATAAATAATCAATAATTGCAAAGGAAAGAAATTGAAAAAAAAAAGAATTTTCAAATTAGAAAAGAAATATATACATTGAAGATATTCGCTCCGGCTGGGACTCGAACCCAGGCCACTCGCTTGGAAGACCAGCGGTCTAGCCATTAGGCTATCGGAGTTCTATCGAGCGGAGTCTTACTGCCTGCCTGATACTGCCTGACTGACAGACTGACTCACTGACTGACTGATACTGACTGACTGACTCACTGACTGACCGAGACTGACTGACTAACTGCCTGACTGACTGAGACTGGACTGACTGACTGACTGACTGACTAACTGACAGACTGAGACTGACTGACTGACTGCTTGACTCTCTGACTGGCTATTTCACTGACTGACTGAATGACTAAATGACTGACTGACACTGACTGACTGACTGCTTGACTGACTAACTGACTGGACAGGACTGACCGACTGACTGACTGACAGACTGACTGAATAAGAATGACTGACAGACTGACTGAATAAGGCTGACTGACTGACTGACTGACAGACTGACTGAATAAGGCTGACCGACTGACTGACTGCCTGACTGACTGACTGACTGAATGACTGACTGACTGACTGACCGAGACTGACTGACTGACTGACTGAGACTGGACTGGACTGACTGACTGACTGACTGACTGAGACTGACTGACTGCTTTAGTGACTAACTGACTGCACAGGACTGACCGACTGACTGACTGACTGACTGCCTGACTGACTGACTGACTGAATGACTGACTGACTGAGACTAAATGACTGACTGCTTGACTGACTGGCTGAAGGACTAACTGACTGACTGAGTGACTGACTGACTGGACCGACTGACTGAGACTGAATGACTGAGTGCTTGACTGATTGACTGTCAGACTGACTGACTGACTTCGCAAAAGGGAAAAATAAAAAAAAAAGAATTATAAAATTAGAAAAAAATATTTGCATTTAAGATTTCCTTTCCGGCCGGGACTCGAACCCAGTACCACGCGCTAGGAACCCAACGGTCTAGCCATTAGGCTATCGGAGCTCTGTCGATGGAAGTCTTAAATATAATAAAAACAAAAAATGCACCTTGGTAATTATTGATTCAAACACTTTGAAATTTACAGGTCGAATAATTAAACTGACTCAGAATTTTTCTCCCTACATAAATAATCAATATTCGCAAAAGAGAAAAATTAAAAAAAAAAAAGAAGAAGAAATTTCAAATTAGAAACTAAAAGTATACATTGAAGATTTTCGTTCAGGCTGGGACTCGAACCCAGGGCCACACGCTTGGAAGCCTAACACTCTAGCCATTAGTCTATGGGAGCTCTGTCGGTGGGAGTTTTAAATATAATAAAAACAAAAAATGCACCTTGGTAATTGTTTATTTAAACACTTCGAAATCTTTGTGTCGAAAAATTAAACTGACTCAGAATTTTCTTCCCTACATAAATAATCAATAATTGCAAAGGAAAGAAATTGAAAAAAAAAGAATTTTCAAATTAGAAAAGAAATAGATACATTGAAGATATTGGCTCCGGCTGGGAGTCGAACGCAGGCCACTCGCTTGGAAGACCAGCGGTCCAGCCATTAGGCTATCGGAGTTCTGTCGAGCGGAGTCTTACTGCCTGACTGATACTGCCTGACTGATACTGCCTGACTGACAGACTGACTCACTGACTGACTGATACTGACTGACTGACTCACTGACTGACCGAGACTGACTGACTAACTGCCTGACTGACTGAGACTGGACTGGCTGACTGACTGACTGACTAACTGACTGACTGAGACTGACAGACTGACTGCTTGACTCTCTGACTGGCTATTTCACTGACTGACTGAATGACTAAATGACTGACTGACACTGACTGACTGACTGCTTGACTGACTAACTGACTGGACAGGACTGACCGACTGACTGACAGGCTGACTGAATAAGGATGATTGACAGACTGACTGAATAAGGCTGACTGACTGACTGACTGACTGACTGACTGAATAAGGCTGACCGACTGACTGACTGCCTGACTGACTGACTGACTGAATGACTGACTGACTGTCTGACCGAGACTGACTGACTGACTGACTGAGACTGGACTGGACTGACTGACTGACTGACTGACTGAGACTGACTGACTGCTTTAGTGACTAACTGACTGCACAGGACTGACCGACTGACTGACTGACTGACTGACTGCCTGAATGACTGACTGACTGAGACTAAATGACTGACTGCTTGACTGACTGGCTGAAGGACTAACTGACTGACTGAGTGACTGACTGACTGGACTGACTGACTGAGACTGAATGACTGAGTGCTTGACTGATTGACTGTCAGACTGACTGACTGACTTCGCAAAAGGGAAAAATATAAAAAAAAAGATTATAAAATTAGAAAAAAGTATTTGCATTTAAGATTTCCTTTCCGGCCGGGACTCGAACCCAGTACCACGCGCGTGGAACCCAACGGTCTAGCCATTAGGCTATCGGAGCTCTGTCGATGGAAGTCTTAAATATAATAAAAACAAAAAATGCACCTTGGTAATTATTGATTCAAACACTTTGAAATTTACAGGTCGAATAATTAAACTGACTCAGAATTTTTCTCCCTACATAAATAATCAATATTCGCAAAAGAGAAAAATTAAAAAAAAAAGAAGAAATTTCAAATTAGAAACTAAATGTATACATTGAAGATTTTCGTTCAGGCTGGGACTCGAACCCAGGGCCACTCGCTTGGAAGCCTAACACTCTAGCCATTAGTCTATGGGAGCTCTGTCGGTGGGAGTTTTAAATATAATAAAAACAAAAAATGCACCTTGGTAATTGTTTATTTAAACACTTTGAAATCTTCGTGTCGAAAAATTAAACTGACTCAGAATTTTCTACATACATAAATAATCAATAATTGCAAACAAAAGAAATTGAAAAAAAAAGAATTTTCAAATTAGAAAAGAAATATATATATTGAAGATATTCGCTCCGGCTGGGACTCGAACCCAGGCCACTCGCTTGGAAGACCAGCGGTCTAGCCATTAGGCTATCGGAGTTCTGTCGAGCGGAGTCTTACTGCCTGACTGATACTGCCTGACTGACAGACTGACTCACTGACTGACTGATACTGACTGACTGACTCACTGACTGACCGAGACTGACTGACTAACTGCCTGACTGACTGAGACTGGACTGACTGACTGACTGACTGACTGACTGACTAACTGACTGAGTGAGACTGACTGACTGACTGCTTGACTCTCTGACTGGCTATTTCACTGACTGACTGAATGACTAAATGACTGACTGACACTGACTGACTGACTGCTTGACTGACTAACTGACTGGACAGGACTGACCGACTGACTGACTGACAGACTGACTGAATAAGGATGACTGACAGACTGACGGAATAAGACTGACTGACTGACAGACTGACTGAATAAGGCTGACCGACTGACTGACTGCCTGACTGACTGAATGACTGACTGATTGACTGACCGAGACTGACTGACTGACTGACTGAGACTGGACTGGACTGACTGACTGACTGACTGACTGAGACTGACTGACTGCTTTAGTGACTAACTGACTGCACAGGACTGACCGACTGACTGACTGACTGACTGCCTGACTGACTGACTGACGGAATGACTGACTGACTGAGACTAAATGACTGACTGCTTGACTGACTGGCTGAAGGACTAACTGACTGACTGAGTGACTGACTGACTGGACTGACTGACTGAGACTGAATGACTGAGTGCTTGACTGATTGACTGTCAGACTGACTGACTGACTTCGCAAAAGGGAAAAATAAAAAAAAAAGAATTATAAAATTAGAAAAAAATATTTGCATTTAAGATTTCCTTTCCGGCCGGGACTCGAACCCAGTACCACGCGCTAGGAACCCAACGGTCTAGCCATTAGGCTATCGGAGCTCTGTCGATGGAAGTCTTAAATATAATAAAAACAAAAAATGCACCTTGATAATTATTGATTCAAACACTTTGAAATTTACAGGTCGAATAATTAAACTGACTCAGAATTTTTCTCCCTACATAAATAATTAATATTCGCAAAAGAGAAAAATTAAAAAAAAAAGAAGAAGAAATTTCAAATTAGAAACTAAAAGTATACATTGAAGATTTTCGTTCAGGCTGGGACTCGAACCCAGGGCCACTCGCTTGGAAGCCTAACACTCTAGCCATTAGTCTATGGGAGCTCTGTCGGTGGGAGTTTTAAATATAATAAAAACAAAAAATGCACCTTGGTAATTGTTTATTTAAACACTTTGAAATCTTCGTGTCGAAAAATTAAACTGACTCAGAATTTTCTTCCCTACATAAATAATCAATAATTGCAAAGGAAAGAAATTGAAAAAAAAAAGAATTTTCAAATTAGAAAAGAAATATATACATTGAAGATATTCGCTCCGGCTGGGACTCGAACCCAGGCCACTCGCTTGGAAGACCAGCGGTCTAGCCATTAGGCTATCGGAGTTCTATCGAGCGGAGTCTTACTGCCTGACTGATACTGCCTGACTGACAGACTGACTCACTGACTGACTGATACTGACTGACTGACTCACTGACTGACCGAGACTGACTGACTAACTGCCTGACTGACTGAGACTGGACTGACTGACTGACTGACTGACTGACTGACTAACTGACTGACTGAGACTGACTGACTGACTGCTTGACTCTCTGACTGGCTATTTCACTGACTGACTGAATGACTAAATGACTGACTGACACTGACTGACTGACTGCTTGACTGACTAACTGACTGGACAGGACTGACCGACTGACTGACTGACAGACTGACTGAATAAGGATGACTGACAGACTGACTGAATAAGGCTGACTGACTGACTGACTGACAGACTGACTGAATAAGGCTGACCGACTGACTGACTGCCTGACTGACTGAATGACTGACTGACTGACTGACCGAGACTGACTGACTGACTGACTGAGACTGGACTGGACTGACTGCACAGGACTGACCGACTGAGACTGACTGACTGCCTGACTGACTGACTGACTGAATGACTGACTGACTGAGACTAAATGACTGACTGCTTGACTGACTGGCTGAAGGACTAACTGACTGACTGAGTGACTGACTGACTGCTTTAGTGACTAACTGACTGCACAGGACTGACCGACTGACTGACTGACTGCCTGACTGACTGAATGACTGACTGACTGAGACTAAATGACTGACTGCTTGACTGACTGGCTGAAGGACTAACTCACTGACTGAGTGACTGACTGACTGGACTGACTGACTGAGACTGAATGACTGAGTGCTTGACTGATTGACTGTCAGACTGACTGACTGACTTCGCAAAAGGGAAAAATAAAAAAAAAGAATTATAAAATTAGAAAAAAATATTTGCATTTAAGATTTCCTTTCCGTCCGGGACTCGAACCCAGTACCACGCGCTAGGAACCCAACGGTCTAGCCATTAGGCTATCGGAGCTCTGTCGATGGAAGTCTTAAATATAATAAAAACAAAAAATGCACCTTGGTAATTATTGATTCAAACACTTTGAAATTTACAGGTCGAATAATTAAACTGACTCAGAATTTTTCTCCCTACATAAATAATCAATATTCGCAAAAGAGAAAAATTAAAAAAAAAAGAAGAAGAAATTTCAAATTAGAAACTAAAAGTATACATTGAAGATTTTCGTACAGGCTGGGACTCGAACCCAGGGCCACTCGCTTGGAAGCCTAACACTCTAGCCATTAGTCTATGGGAGCTCTGTCGGTGGGAGTTTTAAATATAATAAAAACAAAAAATGCACCTTGGTAATTGTTTATTTAAACACTTCGAAATCTTCGTGTCGAAAAATTAAACTGACTCAGAATTTTCTTCCCTACATAAATAATCAATAATTGCAAAGGAAAGAAATTGAAAAAAAAAGAATTTTCAAATTAGAAAAGAAATAGATACATTGAAGATATTCGCTCCGGCTGGGACTCGAACCCAGGACACTCGCTTGGAAGACCAGCGGTCTAGCCATTAGGCTATCGGAGTTCTGTCGAGCGGAGTCTTACTGCCTGACTGATACTGCCTGACTGACAGACTGACTCACTGACTGACTGATACTGACTGACTGACTGCTTGACTCTCTGACTGGCTATTTCACTGACTGACTGAATGACTAAATGACTGACTGACACTGACTGACTGACTGCTTGACTACCTGACTGACTGCTTGACTGACTAACTGACTGGACAGGACTGACCGACTGACTGACTGACAGACTGACTGAATAAGGATGACTGACAGACTGACTGAATAAGGCTGACTGACTGACTGACTGACAGACTGACTGAATAAGGCTGACCGACTGACTGACTGCCTGACTGACTGACTGACTGAATGACTGACTGACTGTCTGACCGAGACTGACTGACTGACTGACTGAGACTGGACTGGACTGACTGACTGAGACTGACTAACTGCTTTAGTGACTAACTGACTGCACAGGACTGACCGACTGACTGACTGACTGACTGCCTGACTGACTGACTGACTGAATGACTGACTGACTGAGACTAAATGACTGACTGCTTGACTGACTGGCTGAAGGACTAACTGACTGACTGAGTGACTGACTGACTGGACTGACTGACTGAGACTGAATGACTGAGTGCTTGACTGATTGACTGTCAGACTGACTGACTGACTTCGCAAAAGGGAAAAATAAAAAAAAAATAATTATCAAATTAGAAAGAAATATTTGCATTTAAGATTTCCTTTCCGGCCGGGACTCGAACCCAGTACCACGCGCTTGGAACCCAACGGTCTAGCCATTAGGCTATCGGAGCTCTGTCGATGGAAGTCTTAAATAAAATAAAAACAAAAAATGCACCTTGGTAATTATTGATTCAAACACTTTGAAATTTACAGGTCGAATAATTAAACTGACTCAGAATTTTTCTCCCTACATAAATAATCAATATTCGCAAAAGAGAAAAATTAAAAAAAAAGAAGAAATTTCAAATTAGAAACTAAAAGTATACATTGAAGATTCTCGTTCAGGCTGGGACTCGAACCCAGGGCCACTCGCTTGGAAGCCTAACACTCTAGCCATTAGTCTATGGGAGCTCTGTCGGTGGGAGTTTTAAATATAATAAAAACAAAAAATGCACCTTGGTAATTGTTTATTTATACATTTTGAAATCTTCGTGTCGAAAAATTAAACTGACTCAGAATTTTCTTCCCTACATAAATAATCAATAATTGCAAAGGAAAGAAATTGAAAAAAAAAAGAATTTTCAAATTATAAAAGAAATATATACATTGAAGATATTCGCTCCGGCTGGGACTCGAACCCAGGCCACTCGCTTGGAAGACCAGCGGTCTAGCCATTAGGCTATCGGAGTTCTGTCGAGCGGAGTCTTACTGCCTGACTGATACTGCCTGACTGACAGACTGACTCACTGACTGACTGATACTGACTGACTGACTCACTGACTGACCGAGACTGACTGACTAACTGCCTGACTGACTGAGACTGGACTGACTGACTGACTGACTGACTGACTGACTAACTGACTGACTGAGACTGACTGACTGACTGCTTGACTCTCTGACTGGCTATTTCACTGACTAACTGAATGACTAAATGACTGACTGACTGACTGCTTGACTACCTGACTGACTGCTTGACTGACTAACTGACTGGACAGGACTGACCGACTGACTGACTGACAGACTGACTGAATAAGGATGACTGACAGACTGACTGGACAGGACTGACCGACTGACTGACTGACAGACTGACTGAATAAGGATGACTGACAGACTGACTGAATAAGGCTGACTGACTGACTGACTGACAGACTGACTGAATAAGGCTGACCGACTGACTGACTGCCTGACTGACTGACTGACTGAATGACTGACTGACTGTCTGATAGAGACTGACTGACTGACTGACTGAGACTGGACTGGACTGACTGACTGACTGACTGACTGAGACTGACTGACTGCTTTAGTGACTAACTGACTGCACAGGACTGACCGACTGACTGACTGACTGACTGCCTGACTGACTGACTGAATGACTGACTGACTGAGACTAAATGACTGAGTGCTTGACTGACTGGCTGAAGGACTAACTGACTGACTGAGTGACTGACTGACTGGACTGACTGACTGAGACTGAATGGCTGAGTGCTTGACTGATTGACTGTCAGACTGACTGACTGACTTCGCAAAAGGGAAAAATAAAAAAAAATAATTATAAAATTAGAAAAAAATATTTGCATTTAAGATTTAATTTCCGGCCGGGACTCAAACCCAGTACCACGCGCTTGGAACCCAACGGTCTAGCCATTAGGCAATCGGAGCTCTGTCGATGGAAGTCTTAAATATAATAAAAACAAAAAATGCACCTTGGTAATTATTGATTCAAACACTTTGAAATTTACAGGTCGAATAATTAAACTGACTCAGAATTTTTCTCCCTACATAAATAATCAATATTCGCAAAAGATAAAAATTAAAAAAAAAAAGAAGAAATTTCAAATTAGAAACTAAAAGTATACATTGAAGATTTTCGTTCAGGCTGGGACTCGAACCCAGGGCCACTCGCTTGGAAGCCTAACACTCTAGCCATTAGTCTATGGGAGCTCTGTCGGTGGGAGTTTTAAATATAATAAAAGCAAAAAATGCACCTTGGTAATTGTTTATTTAAACACTTTGAAATCTTCGTGTCGAAAAATTAAACTGACTCAGAATTTTCTTCCCTACATAAATAATCAATAATTGCAAAGGAAAGAAATTGAAAAAAAAAAGAATTTTCAAATTAGAAAAGAAATATATACATTGAAGATATTCGCTCCGGCTGGGACTCGAACCCAGGCCACTCGCTTGGAAGACCAGCGGTCTAGCCATTAGGCTATCGGAGTTCTGTCGAGCGGAGTCTTACTGCCTGACTGATACTGCCTGACTGACAGACTGACTCACTGACTGACTGATACTGACTGACTGACTGCTTGACTCTCTGACTGGCTATTTCACTGACTGACTGAATGACTAAATGACTGACTGACACTGACTGACTGACTGCTTGACTACCTGACTGACTGCTTGACTGACTAACTGACTGGACAGGACTGACCGACTGACTGACTGACAGACTGACTGAATAAGGATGACTGACAGACTGACTGAATAAGGCTGACTGACTGACTGACTGACAGACTGACTGAATAAGGCTGACCGACTGACTGACTGCCTGACTGACTGACTGACTGAATGACTGACTGACTGTCTGACCGAGACTGACTGACTGACTGACTGAGACTGGACTGGACTGACTGACTGAGACTGACTGACTGCTTTAGTGACTAACTGACTGCACAGGACTGACCGACTGACTGACTGACTGACTGCCTGACTGACTGACTGACTGAATGACTGACTGACTGAGACTAAATGACTGACTGCTTGACTGACTGGCTGAAGGACTAACTGACTGACTGAGTGACTGACTGACTGGACTGACTGACTGAGACTGAATGACTGAGTGCTTGACTGATTGACTGTCAGACTGACTGACTGACTTCGCAAAAGGGAAAAATAAAAAAAAAATAATTATAAAATTAGAAAAAAATATTTGCATTTAAGATTTCCTTTCCGTCCGGGACTCGAACCCAGTACCACGCGCTAGGAACCCAACGGTCTAGCCATTAGGCTATCGGAGCTCTGTCGATGGAAGTCTTAAATATAATAAAAACAAAAAATGCACCTTGGTAATTATTGATTCAAACACTTTGAAATTTACAGGTCGAATAATTAAACTGACTCAGAATTTTTCTCCCTACATAAATAATCAATATTCGCAAAAGAGAAAAATTAAAAAAAAAAGAAGAAGAAATTTCAAATTAGAAACTAAAAGTATACATTGAAGATTTTCGTACAGGCTGGGACTCGAACCCAGGGCCACTCGCTTGGAAGCCTAACACTCTAGCCATTAGTCTATGGGAGCTCTGTCGGTGGGAGTTTTAAATATAATAAAAACAAAAAATGCACCTTGGTAATTGTTTATTTAAACACTTCGAAATCTTCGTGTCGAAAAATTAAACTGACTCAGAATTTTCTTCCCTACATAAATAATCAATAATTGCAAAGGAAAGAAATTGAAAAAAAAAGAATTTTCAAATTAGAAAAGAAATAGATACATTGAAGATATTCGCTCCGGCTGGGACTCGAACCCAGGACACTCGCTTGGAAGACCAGCGGTCTAGCCATTAGGCTATCGGAGTTCTGTCGAGCGGAGTCTTACTGCCTGACTGATACTGCCTGACTGACAGACTGACTCACTGACTGACTGATACTGACTGACTGACTGCTTGACTCTCTGACTGGCTATTTCACTGACTGACTGAATGACTAAATGACTGACTGACACTGACTGACTGACTGCTTGACTACCTGACTGACTGCTTGACTGACTAACTGACTGGACAGGACTGACCGACTGACTGACTGACAGACTGACTGAATAAGGATGACTGACAGACTGACTGAATAAGGCTGACTGACTGACTGACTGACAGACTGACTGAATAAGGCTGACCGACTGACTGACTGCCTGACTGACTGACTGACTGAATGACTGACTGACTGTCTGACCGAGACTGACTGACTGACTGACTGAGACTGGACTGGACTGACTGACTGAGACTGACTAACTGCTTTAGTGACTAACTGACTGCACAGGACTGACCGACTGACTGACTGACTGACTGCCTGACTGACTGACTGACTGAATGACTGACTGACTGAGACTAAATGACTGACTGCTTGACTGACTGGCTGAAGGACTAACTGACTGACTGAGTGACTGACTGACTGGACTGACTGACTGAGACTGAATGACTGAGTGCTTGACTGATTGACTGTCAGACTGACTGACTGACTTCGCAAAAGGGAAAAATAAAAAAAAAATAATTATCAAATTAGAAAGAAATATTTGCATTTAAGATTTCCTTTCCGGCCGGGACTCGAACCCAGTACCACGCGCTTGGAACCCAACGGTCTAGCCATTAGGCTATCGGAGCTCTGTCGATGGAAGTCTTAAATAAAATAAAAACAAAAAATGCACCTTGGTAATTATTGATTCAAACACTTTGAAATTTACAGGTCGAATAATTAAACTGACTCAGAATTTTTCTCCCTACATAAATAATCAATATTCGCAAAAGAGAAAAATTAAAAAAAAAGAAGAAATTTCAAATTAGAAACTAAAAGTATACATTGAAGATTCTCGTTCAGGCTGGGACTCGAACCCAGGGCCACTCGCTTGGAAGCCTAACACTCTAGCCATTAGTCTATGGGAGCTCTGTCGGTGGGAGTTTTAAATATAATAAAAACAAAAAATGCACCTTGGTAATTGTTTATTTATACATTTTGAAATCTTCGTGTCGAAAAATTAAACTGACTCAGAATTTTCTTCCCTACATAAATAATCAATAATTGCAAAGGAAAGAAATTGAAAAAAAAAAGAATTTTCAAATTATAAAAGAAATATATACATTGAAGATATTCGCTCCGGCTGGGACTCGAACCCAGGCCACTCGCTTGGAAGACCAGCGGTCTAGCCATTAGGCTATCGGAGTTCTGTCGAGCGGAGTCTTACTGCCTGACTGATACTGCCTGACTGACAGACTGACTCACTGACTGACTGATACTGACTGACTGACTCACTGACTGACCGAGACTGACTGACTAACTGCCTGACTGACTGAGACTGGACTGACTGACTGACTGACTGACTGACTGACTAACTGACTGACTGAGACTGACTGACTGACTGCTTGACTCTCTGACTGGCTATTTCACTGACTAACTGAATGACTAAATGACTGACTGACTGACTGCTTGACTACCTGACTGACTGCTTGACTGACTAACTGACTGGACAGGACTGACCGACTGACTGACTGACAGACTGACTGAATAAGGATGACTGACAGACTGACTGGACAGGACTGACCGACTGACTGACTGACAGACTGACTGAATAAGGATGACTGACAGACTGACTGAATAAGGCTGACTGACTGACTGACTGACAGACTGACTGAATAAGGCTGACCGACTGACTGACTGCCTGACTGACTGACTGACTGAATGACTGACTGACTGTCTGATAGAGACTGACTGACTGACTGACTGAGACTGGACTGGACTGACTGACTGACTGACTGACTGAGACTGACTGACTGCTTTAGTGACTAACTGACTGCACAGGACTGACCGACTGACTGACTGACTGACTGCCTGACTGACTGACTGAATGACTGACTGACTGAGACTAAATGACTGAGTGCTTGACTGACTGGCTGAAGGACTAACTGACTGACTGAGTGACTGACTGACTGGACTGACTGACTGAGACTGAATGGCTGAGTGCTTGACTGATTGACTGTCAGACTGACTGACTGACTTCGCAAAAGGGAAAAATAAAAAAAAATAATTATAAAATTAGAAAAAAATATTTGCATTTAAGATTTAATTTCCGGCCGGGACTCAAACCCAGTACCACGCGCTTGGAACCCAACGGTCTAGCCATTAGGCAATCGGAGCTCTGTCGATGGAAGTCTTAAATATAATAAAAACAAAAAATGCACCTTGGTAATTATTGATTCAAACACTTTGAAATTTACAGGTCGAATAATTAAACTGACTCAGAATTTTTCTCCCTACATAAATAATCAATATTCGCAAAAGATAAAAATTAAAAAAAAAAAGAAGAAATTTCAAATTAGAAACTAAAAGTATACATTGAAGATTTTCGTTCAGGCTGGGACTCGAACCCAGGGCCACTCGCTTGGAAGCCTAACACTCTAGCCATTAGTCTATGGGAGCTCTGTCGGTGGGAGTTTTAAATATAATAAAAGCAAAAAATGCACCTTGGTAATTGTTTATTTAAACACTTTGAAATCTTCGTGTCGAAAAATTAAACTGACTCAGAATTTTCTTCCCTACATAAATAATCAATAATTGCAAAGGAAAGAAATTGAAAAAAAAAAGAATTTTCAAATTAGAAAAGAAATATATACATTGAAGATATTCGCTCCGGCTGGGACTCGAACCCAGGCCACTCGCTTGGAAGACCAGCGGTCTAGCCATTAGGCTATCGGAGTTCTGTCGAGCGGAGTCTTACTGCCTGACTGATACTGCCTGACTGACAGACTGACTCACTGACTGACTGATACTGACTGACTGACTGCTTGACTCTCTGACTGGCTATTTCACTGACTGACTGAATGACTAAATGACTGACTGACACTGACTGACTGACTGCTTGACTACCTGACTGACTGCTTGACTGACTAACTGACTGGACAGGACTGACCGACTGACTGACTGACAGACTGACTGAATAAGGATGACTGACAGACTGACTGAATAAGGCTGACTGACTGACTGACTGACAGACTGACTGAATAAGGCTGACCGACTGACTGACTGCCTGACTGACTGACTGACTGAATGACTGACTGACTGTCTGACCGAGACTGACTGACTGACTGACTGAGACTGGACTGGACTGACTGACTGAGACTGACTGACTGCTTTAGTGACTAACTGACTGCACAGGACTGACCGACTGACTGACTGACTGACTGCCTGACTGACTGACTGACTGAATGACTGACTGACTGAGACTAAATGACTGACTGCTTGACTGACTGGCTGAAGGACTAACTGACTGACTGAGTGACTGACTGACTGGACTGACTGACTGAGACTGAATGACTGAGTGCTTGACTGATTGACTGTCAGACTGACTGACTGACTTCGCAAAAGGGAAAAATAAAAAAAAAATAATTATCAAATTAGAAAGAAATATTTGCATTTAAGATTTCCTTTCCGGCCGGGACTCGAACCCAGTACCACGCGCTTGGAACCCAACGGTCTAGCCATTAGGCTATCGGAGCTCTGTCGATGGAAGTCTTAAATAAAATAAAAACAAAAAATGCACCTTGGTAATTATTGATTCAAACACTTTGAAATTTACAGGTCGAATAATTAAACTGACTCAGAATTTTTCTCCCTACATAAATAATCAATATTCGCAAAAGAGAAAAATTAAAAAAAAAGAAGAAATTTCAAATTAGAAACTAAAAGTATACATTGAAGATTCTCGTTCAGGCTGGGACTCGAATCCAGGGCCACTCGCTTGGAAGCCTAACACTCTAGCCATTAGTCTATGGGAGCTCTGTCGGTGGGAGTTTTAAATATAATAAAAACAAAAAATGCACCTTGGTAATTGTTTATTTAAACACTTTGAAATCTTCGTGTCGAAAAATTAAACTGACTTACAATTTTCTTCCCTACATAAATAATCAATAATTGCAAAGGAAAGAAATTGAAAAAAAAAAGAATTTTCAAATTATAAAAGAAATATATACATTGAAGATATTCGCTCCGGCTGGGACTCGAACCCAGGCCACTCGCTTGGAAGACCAGCGGTCTAGCCATTAGGCTATCGGAGTTCTGTCGAGCGGAGTCTTACTGCCTGACTGATACTGCCTGACTGACAGACTGACTCACTGACTGACTGATACTGACTGACTGACTCACTGACTGACCGAGACTGACTGACTAACTGCCTGACTGACTGAGACTGGACTGACTGACTGACTGACTGACTGACTGACTAACTGACTGACTGAGACTGACTGACTGACAGCTTGACTCTCTGACTGGCTATTTCACTGACTAACTGAATGACTAAATGACTGACTGACACTGACTGACTGACTGCTTGACTACCTGACTGACTGCTTGACTGACTAACTGACTGGACAGGACTGACCGACTGACTGACTGACAGACTGACTGAATAAGGATGACTGACAGACTGACTGGACAGGACTGACCGACTGACTGACTGACAGACTGACTGAATAAGGATGACTGACAGACTGACTGAATAAGGCTGACTGACTGACTGACTGACAGACTGACTGAATAAGGCTGACCGACTGACTGACTGCCTGACTGACTGACTGACTGAATGACTGACTGACTGTCTGACCGAGACTGACTGACTGACTGACTGAGACTGGACTGGACTGACTGACTGACTGACTGACTGAGACTGACTGACTGCTTTAGTGACTAACTGACTGCACAGGACTGACCGACTGACTGACTGACTGACTGCCTGACTGACTGACTGAATGACTGACTGACTGAGACTAAATGACTGAGTGCTTGACTGACTGGCTGAAGGACTAACTGACTGACTGAGTGACTGACTGACTGGACTGACTGACTGAGACTGAATGGCTGAGTGCTTGACTGATTGACTGTCAGACTGACTGACTGACTTCGCAAAAGGGAAAAATAAAAAAAAAATAATTATAAAATTAGAAAAAAATATTTGCATTTAAGATTTAATTTCCGGCCGGGACTCAAACCCAGTACCACGCGCTTGGAACCCAACGGTCTAGCCATTAGGCAATCGGAGCTCTGTCGATGGAAGTCTTAAATATAATAAAAACAAAAAATGCACCTTGGTAATTATTGATTCAAACACTTTGAAATTTACAGGTCGAATAATTAAACTGACTCAGAATTTTTCTCCCTACATAAATAATCAATATTCGCAAAAGAGAAAAATTAAAAAAAAAAAGAAGAAATTTCAAATTAGAAACTAAAAGTATACATTGAAGATTTTCGTTCAGGCTGGGACTCGAACCCAGGGCCACTCGCTTGGAAGCCTAACACTCTAGCCATTAGTCTATGGGAGCTCTGTCGGTGGGAGTTTTAAATATAATAAAAGCAAAAAATGCACCTTGGTAATTGTTTATTTAAACACTTTGAAATCTTCGTGTCGAAAAATTAAACTGACTCAGAATTTTCTTCCCTACATAAATAATCAATAATTGCAAAGGAAAGAAATTGAAAAAAAAAAGAATTTTCAAATTAGAAAAGAAATATATACATTGAAGATATTCGCTCCGGCTGGGACTCGAACCCAGGCCACTCGCTTGGAAGACCAGCGGTCTAGCCATTAGGCTATCGGAGTTCTGTCGAGCGGAGTCTTACTGCCTGACTGATACTGCCTGACTGACAGACTGACTCACTGACTGACTGATACTGACTGACTGACTCACTGACTGACCGAGACTGACTGACTAACTGCCTGACTGACTGAGACTGGACTGACTGACTGACTGACTGACTGACTAACTGACTGACTGAGACTGACTGACTGACTGCTTGACTCTCTGACTGGCTATTTCACTGACTAACTGAATGACTAAATGACTGACTGACACTGACTGACTGACTGCTTGACTACCTGACTGACTGCTTGACTGACTAACTGACTGGACAGGACTGACCGACTGACTGACTGACAGACTGACTGAATAAGGATGACTGACAGACTGACTGGACAGGACTGACCGACTGACTGACTGACAGACTGACTGAATAAGGATGACTGACAGACTGACTGAATAAGGCTGACTGACTGACTGACTGACAGACTGACTGAATAAGGCTGACCGACTGACTGACTGCCTGACTGACTGAATGACTGACTGACTGTCTGACCGAGACTGACTGACTGACTGACTGAGACTGGACTGGACTGACTGACTGACTGACTGACTGAGACTGACTGACTGCTTTAGTGACTAACTGACTGCACAGGACTGACCGACTGACTGACTGACTGACTGCCTGACTGACTGACTGAATGACTGACTGACTGAGACTAAATGACTGAGTGCTTGACTGACTGGCTGAAGGACTAACTGACTGACTGAGACTAAATGACTGAGTGCTTGACTGACTGGCTGAAGGACTAACTGACTGACTGAGTGACTGACTGACTGGACTGACTGACTGAGACTGAATGGCTGAGTGCTTGACTGATTGACTGTCAGACTGACTGACTGACTTCGCAAAAGGGAAAAATAAAAAAAAATAATTAGAAAATTAGAAAAAAATATTTGCATTTAAGATTTAATTTCCGGCCGGGACTCAAACCCAGTACCACGCGCTTGGAACCCAACGGTCTAGCCATTAGGCAATCGGAGCTCTGTCGATGGAAGTCTTAAATATAATAAAAACAAAAAATGCACCTTGGTAATTATTGATTCAAACACTTTGAAATTTACAGGTCGAATAATTAAACTGACTCAGAATTTTTCTCCCTACATAAATAATCAATATTCGCAAAAGAGAAAAATTAAAAAAAAAAAGAAGAAATTTCAAATTAGAAACTAAAAGTATACATTGAAGATTTTCGTTCAGGCTGGGACTCGAACCCAGGGCCACTCGCTTGGAAGCCTAACACTCTAGCCATTAGTCTATGGGAGCTCTGTCGGTGGGAGTTTTAAATATAATAAAAGCAAAAAATGCACCTTGGTAATTGTTTATTTAAACACTTTGAAATCTTCGTGTCGAAAAATTAAACTGACTCAGAATTTTCTTCCCTACATAAATAATCAATAATTGCAAAGGAAAGAAATTGAAAAAAAAAGAATTTTCAAATTAGAAAAGAAATATATACATTGAAGATATTCGCTCCGGCTGGGACTCGAACCCAGGCCACTCGCTTGGAAGACCAGCGGTCTAGCCATTAGGCTATCAGAGTTCTGTCGAGCGGAGTCTTACTGCCTGACTGATACTGCTTGACTGACAGACTGACTCACTGACTGACTGATACTGACTGACTGACTCACTGACTGACCGAGACTGACTGACTAACTGCCTGACTGACTGAGACTGGACTGACTGACTGACTGACTGACTGACTGACTAACTGACTGACTGAGACTGACTGACTGACTGCTTGACTCTCTGACTGGCTATTTCACTGACTGACTGAATGACTAAATGACTGACTGACACTGACTGACTGACTGCTTGACTACCTGACTGACTGCTTGACTGACTAACTGACTGGACAGGACTGACCGACTGACTGACTGACAGACTGACTGAATAAGGATGACTGACAGACTGACTGAATAAGGCTGACTGACTGACAGACTGACTGAATAAGGCTGACCGACTGACTGACTGCCTGACTGACCGAGACTGACTGACTGACTGACTGAGACTGGACTGGACTGACTGACTGACTGACTGACTGAGACTGACTGACTGCTTTAGTGACTAACTGACTGCACAGGACTGACCGACTGACTGACTGACTGACTGCCTGACTGACTGACTGACTGAATGACTGACTGACTGAGACTAAATGACTGACTGCTTGACTGACTGGCTGAAGGACTAACTGACTGACTGAGTGACTGACTGACTGGACTGACTGACTGAGACTGAATGACTGAGTGCTTGACTGATTGACTGTCAGACTGACTGACTGACTTCGCAAAAGGGAAAAATAAAAAAAAATAATTATAAAATTAGAAAAAAATATTTGCATTTAAGATTTCCTTTCCGGCCGGGACTCGAACCCAGTACCACGCGCTTGGAACCCAACGGTCTAGCCAATAGGCTATCGGAGCTCTGTCGATGGAAGTCTTAAATATAATAAAAACAAAAAATGCACCTTGGTAATTATTGATTCAAACACTTTGAAATTTACAGGTCGAATAATTAAACTGACTCAGAATTTTTCTCCCTACATAAATAATCAATATTCGCAAAAGAGAAAAATTAAAAAAAAAAGAAGAAATTTCAAATTAGAAACTAAAAGTATACATTGAAGATTTTCGTTCAGGCTGGGACTCGAACCCAGGGTCACTCGCTTGGAAGCCTAACACTCTAGCCATTAGTCTATGGGAGCTCTGTCGGTGGGAGTTTTAAATATAATAAAAACAAAAAATGCACCTTGGTAATTGTTTATTTAAACACTTTGAAATCTTCGTGTCGAAAAATTAAACTGACTCAGAATTTTCTTCCCTACATAAATAATCAATAATTGCAAAGGAAAGAAATTGAAAAAAAAAGAATTTTCAAATTAGAAAAGAAATATATACATTGAAGATATTCGCTCCGGCTGGGACTCGAACCCAGGCCACTCGCTTGGAAGACCAGCGGTCTAGCCATTAGGCTATCGGTGTTCTGTCGAGCGGAGTCTTACTGCCTGACTGATACTGCTTGACTGACAGACTGACTCACTGACTGACTGATACTGACTGACTGACTCACTGACTGACCGAGACTGACTGACTAACTGCCTGACTGACTGAGACTGGACTGACTGACTGACTGACTGACTGACTGACTAACTGACTGACTGAGACTGACTGACTGACTGCTTGACTCTCTGACTGGCTATTTCACTGACTGACTGAATGACTAAATGACTGACTGACACTGACTGACTGACTGCTTGACTACCTGACTGACTGCTTGACTGACTAACTGACTGGACAGGACTGACCGACTGACTGACTGACAGACTGACTGAATAAGGATGACTGACAGACTGACTGAATAAGGCTGACTGACTGACTGACTGACAGACTGACTGAATAAGGCTGACCGACTGACTGACTGCCTGACTGACTGACTGACTGAATGACTGACTGACTGTCTGACCGAGACTGACTGACTGACTGACTGAGACTGGACTAGACTGACTGACTGACTGACTGACTGAGACTGACTGACTGCTTTAGTGACTAACTGACTGCACAGGACTGACCGACTGACTGACTGACTGACTGCCTGACTGACTGACTGACTGACTGAGACTAAATGACTGACTGCTTGACTGACTGGCTGAAGGACTAACTGACTGACTGGACTGACTGACTGAGACTGAATGACTGAGTGCTTTACTGATTGACTGTCAGACTGACTGACTGACTTCGCAAAAGGGAAAAATAAAAAAAAAAATAATTATAAAATTAGAAAAAAATATTTGCATTTAAGATTTCCTTTCCGGCCGGGACTCGAACCCAGTACCACGCGCTTGGAACCCAACGGTCTAGCCATTAGGCTATCGGAGCTCTGTCGATGGAAGTCTTAAATATAATAAAAACAAAAAATGCACCTTGGTAATTATTGATTCAAACACTTTGAAATTTACAGGTCGAATAATTAAACTGACTCAGAATTTTTCTCCCTACATAAATAATCAATATTCGCAAAAGAGAAAAATTAAAAAAAGAAGAAGAAATTTCAAATTAGAAACTAAAAGTATACATTGAAGATTTTCTTTCAGCCTGGGACTCGAACCCAGGGCCACTCGCTTGGAAGCCTAACACTCTAGCCATTAGTCTATGGGAGCTCTGTCGGTGGGAGTTTTAAATATAATAAAAACAAAAAATGCACCTTGGTAATTGTTTATTTAAACACTTTGAAATCTTCGTGTCGAAAAATTAAACTGACTCAGAATTTTCTTCCCTACATAAATAATCAATAATTGCAAAGGAAAGAAATTGAAAAAAAAAAGAATTTTCAAATTAGAAAAGAAATATATACATTGAAGATATTCGCTCCGGCTGGGACTCGAACCCAGGCCACTCGCTTGGAAGACCAGCGGTCTAGCCATTAGGCTATCGGAGTTCTGTCGAGCGGAGTCTTACTGCCTGACTGATACTGCCTGACTGACAGACTGACTCACTGACTGACTGATACTGACTGACTGACTCACTGACTGACCGAGACTGACTGACTAACTGCCTGACTGACTGAGACTGGACTGACTGACTGACTGACTGACTGACTGACTAACTGACTGACTGAGACTGACTGACTGACTGCTTGACTCTCTGACTGGCTATTTCACTGACTAACTGAATGACTAAATGACTGACTGACACTGACTGACTGACTGCTTGACTACCTGACTGACTGCTTGACTGACTAACTGACTGGACAGGACTGACCGACTGACTGACTGACAGACTGACTGAATAAGGATGACTGACAGACTGACTGGACAGGACTGACCGACTGACTGACTGACAGACTGACTGAATAAGGATGACTGACAGACTGACTGAATAAGGCTGACTGACTGACTGACTGACAGACTGACTGAATAAGGCTGACCGACTGACTGACTGCCTGACTGACTGAATGACTGACTGACTGTCTGACCGAGACTGACTGACTGACTGACTGAGACTGGACTGGACTGACTGACTGACTGACTGACTGAGACTGACTGACTGCTTTAGTGACTAACTGACTGCACAGGACTGACCGACTGACTGACTGACTGACTGCCTGACTGACTGACTGAATGACTGACTGACTGAGACTAAATGACTGAGTGCTTGACTGACTGGCTGAAGGACTAACTGACTGACTGAGACTAAATGACTGAGTGCTTGACTGACTGGCTGAAGGACTAACTGACTGACTGAGTGACTGACTGACTGGACTGACTGACTGAGACTGAATGGCTGAGTGCTTGACTGATTGACTGTCAGACTGACTGACTGACTTCGCAAAAGGGAAAAATAAAAAAAAATAATTATAAAATTAGAAAAAAATATTTGCATTTAAGATTTAATTTCCGGCCGGGACTCAAACCCAGTACCACGCGCTTGGAACCCAACGGTCTAGCCATTAGGCAATCGGAGCTCTGTCGATGGAAGTCTTAAATATAATAAAAACAAAAAATGCACCTTGGTAATTATTGATTCAAACACTTTGAAATTTACAGGTCGAATAATTAAACTGACTCAGAATTTTTCTCCCTACATAAATAATCAATATTCGCAAAAGAGAAAAATTAAAAAAAAAAAGAAGAAATTTCAAATTAGAAACTAAAAGTATACATTGAAGATTTTCGTTCAGGCTGGGACTCGAACCCAGGGCCACTCGCTTGGAAGCCTAACACTCTAGCCATTAGTCTATGGGAGCTCTGTCGGTGGGAGTTTTAAATATAATAAAAGCAAAAAATGCACCTTGGTAATTGTTTATTTAAACACTTTGAAATCTTCGTGTCGAAAAATTAAACTGACTCAGAATTTTCTTCCCTACATAAATAATCAATAATTGCAAAGGAAAGAAATTGAAAAAAAAAAGAATTTTCAAATTATAAAAGAAATATATACATTGAAGATATTCGCTCCGGCTGGGACTCGAACCCAGGCCACTCGCTTGGAAGACCAGCGGTCTAGCCATTAGGCTATCGGAGTTCTCTCGAGCGGAGTCTTACTGCCTGACTGATACTGCCTGACTGACAGACTGACTCACTGACTGACTGATACTGACTGACTGACTCACTGACTGACCGAGACTGACTGCCTAACTGCCTGACTGACTGAGACTGGACTGACTGACTGACTGACTGACTGACTAACTGACTGACTGAGACTGACTGACTGACTGCTTGACTCTCTGACTGGCTATTTCACTGACTGACTGAATGACTAAATGACTGACTGACACTGACTGACTGACTGCTTGACTACCTGACTGACTGCTTGACTGACTAACTGACTGGACAGGACTGACCGACTGACTGACTGACAGACTGACTGAATAAGGATGACTGACAGACTGACTGAATAAGGCTGACTGACTGACTGACTGACAGACTGACTGAATAAGGCTGACCGACTGACTGACTGCCTGACTGACTGACTGACTGAATGACTGACTGACTGTCTGACCGAGACTGACTGACTGACTGACTGAGACTGGACTGGACTGACTGACTGACTGACTGACTGAGACTGACTGACTGCTTTAGTGACTAACTGACTGCACAGGACTGACCGACTGACTGACTGACTGACTGCCTGACTGACTGACTGACTGAATGACTGACTGACTGAGACTAAATGACTGACTGCTTGACTGACTGGCTGAAGGACTAACTGACTGACTGAGTGACTGACTGACTGGACTGACTGACTGAGACTGAATGACTGAGTGCTTTACTGATTGACTGTCAGACTGACTGACTGACTTCGCAAAAGGGAAAAATAAAAAAAAAAATAATTATAAAATTAGAAAAAAATATTTGCATTTAAGATTTCCTTTCCGGACGGGACTCGAACCCAGTACCACGCGCTTGGAACCCAACGGTCTAGCCATTAGGCTATCGGAGCTCTGTCGATGGAAGTCTTAAATATAATAAAAACAAAAAATGCACCTTGGTAATTATTGATTCAAACACTTTGAAATTTACAGGTCGAATAATTAAACTGACTCAGAATTTTTCTCCCTACATAAATAATCAATATTCGCAAAAGAGAAAAATTAAAAAAAGAAGAAGAAATTTCAAATTAGAAACTAAAAGTATACATTGAAGATTTTCGTTCAGCCTGGGACTCGAACCCAGGGTCACTCGCTTGGAAGCCTAACACTCTAGCCATTAGTCTATGGGAGCTCTGTCGGTGGGAGTTTTAAATATAATAAAAACAAAAAATGCACCTTGGTAATTGTTTATTTAAACACTTTGAAATCTTCGTGTCGAAAAATTAAACTGACTCAGAATTTTCTTCCCTACATAAATAATCAATAATTGCAAAGGAAAGAAATTGAAAAAAAAAAGAATTTTCAAATTAGAAAAGAAATATATACATTGAAGATATTCGCTCCGGCTGGGACTCGAACCCAGGCCACTCGCTTGGAAGACCAGCGGTCTAGCCATTAGGCTATCGGAGTTCTGTCGAGCGGCGTCTTACTGCCTGACTGATACTGCCTGACTGACAGACTGACTCACTGACTGACTGATACTGACTGACTGACTCACTGACTGACCGAGACTGACTGACTAACTGCCTGACTGACTGAGACTGGACTGACTGACTGACTGACTGACTGACTGACTAACTGACTGACTGAGACTGACTGACTGACTGCTTGACTCTCTGACTGGCTATTTCACTGACTAACTGAATGACTAAATGACTGACTGACACTGACTGACTGACTGCTTGACTACCTGACTGACTGCTTGACTGACTAACTGACTGGACAGGACTGACCGACTGACTGACAGACTGACTGAATAAGGATGACTGACAGACTGACTGGACAGGACTGACCGACTGACTGACTGACAGACTGACTGAATAAGGATGACTGACAGACTGACTGAATAAGGCTGACTGACTGACTGACTGACAGACTGACTGAATAAGGCTGACCGACTGACTGACTGCCTGACTGACTGACTGACTGAATGACTGACTGACTGTCTGACCGAGACTGACTGACTAACTGACTGAGACTGGACTGGACTGACTGACTGACTGACTGACTGAGACTGACTGACTGCTTTAGTGACTAACTGACTGCACAGGACTGACCGACTGACTGACTGACTGACTGCCTGACTGACTGACTGAATGACTGACTGACGAGACTAAATGACTGAGTGCTTGACTGACTGGCTGAAGGACTAACTGACTGACTGAGTGACTGACTGACTGGACTGACTGACTGAGACTGAATGGCTGAGTCCTTGACTGATTGACTGTCAGACTGACTGACTGACTTCGCAAAAGGGAAAAATAAAAAAAAATAATTATAAAATTAGAAAAAAATATTTGCATTTAAGATTTAATTTCCGGCCGGGACTCAAACCCAGTACCACGCGCTTGGAACCCAACGGTCTAGCCATTAGGCAATCGGAGCTCTGTCGATGGAAGTCTTAAATATAATAAAAACAAAAAATGCACCTTGGTAATTATTGATTCAAACACTTTGAAATTTACAGGTCGAATAATTAAACTGACTCAGAATTTTTCTCCCTACATAAATAATCAATATTCGCAAAAGAGAAAAATTAAAAAAAAAAAAGAAGAAATTTCAAATTAGAAACTAAAAGTATACATTGAAGATTTTCGTTCACGCTGGGACTCGAACCCAGGGCCACTCGCTTGGAAGCCTAACACTCTAGCCATTAGTCTATGGGAGCTCTGTCGGTGGGAGTTTTAAATATAATAAAAGCAAAAAATGCACCTTGGTAATTGTTTATTTAAACACTTTGAAATCTTCGTGTCGAAAAATTAAACTGACTCAGAATTTTCTTCCCTACATAAATAATCAATAATTGCAAAGGAAAGAAATTGAAAAAAAAAGAATTTTCAAATTAGAAAAGAAATATATACATTGAAGATATTCGCTCCGGCTGGGACTCGAACCCAGGCCACTCGCTTGGAAGACCAGCGGTCTAGCCATTAGGCTATCAGAGTTCTGTCGAGCGGAGTCTTACTGCCTGACTGATACTGCTTGACTGACAGACTGACTCACTGACTGACTGATACTGACTGACTGACTCACTGACTGACCGAGACTGACTGACTAACTGCCTGACTGACTGAGACTGGACTGACTGACTGACTGACTGACTGACTGACTAACTGACTGACTGAGACTGACTGACTGACTGCTTGACTCTCTGACTGGCTATTTCACTGACTGACTGAATGACTAAATGACTGACTGACACTGACTGACTGACTGCTTGACTACCTGACTGACTGCTTGACTGACTAACTGACTGGACAGGACTGACCGACTGACTGACTGACAGACTGACTGAATAAGGATGACTGACAGACTGACTGAATAAGGCTGACTGACTGACAGACTGACTGAATAAGGCTGACCGACTGACTGACTGCCTGACTGACTGACTGACTGAATGACTGACTGACTGACTGACCGAGACTGACTGACTGACTGACTGAGACTGGACTGGACTGACTGACTGACTGACTGACTGAGACTGACTGACTGCTTTAGTGACTAACTGACTGCACAGGACTGACCGACTGACTGACTGACTGACTGCCTGACTGACTGACTGACTGAATGACTGACTGACTGAGACTAAATGACTGACTGCTTGACTGACTGGCTGAAGGACTAACTGACTGACTGAGTGACTGACTGACTGGACTGACTGACTGAGACTGAATGACTGAGTGCTTGACTGATTGACTGTCAGACTGACTGACTGACTTCGCAAAAGGGAAAAATAAAAAAAAATAATTATAAAATTAGAAAAAAATATTTGCATTTAAGATTTCCTTTCCGGCCGGGACTCGAACCCAGTACCACGCGCTTGGAACCCAACGGTCTAGCCAATAGGCTATCGGAGCTCTGTCGATGGAAGTCTTAAATATAATAAAAACAAAAAATGCACCTTGGTAATTATTGATTCAAACACTTTGAAATTTACAGGTCGAATAATTAAACTGACTCAGAATTTTTCTCCCTACATAAATAATCAATATTCGCAAAAGAGAAAAATTAAAAAAAAAAGAAGAAATTTCAAATTAGAAACTAAAAGTATACATTGAAGATTTTCGTTCAGGCTGGGACTCGAACCCAGGGCCACTCGCTTGGAAGCCTAACACTCTAGCCATTAGTCTATGGGAGCTCTGTCGGTGGGAGTTTTAAATATAATAAAAACAAAAAATGCACCTTGGTAATTGTTTAGTTAAACACTTTGAAAACTTCGTGTCGAAAAATTAAACTGACTCAGAATTTTCTTCCCTACATAAATAATCAATAATTGCAAAGGAAAGAAATAGAAAAAAAAAAGAATTTTCAAATTAGAAAAGAAATATATACATTGAAGATATTCGCTCCGGCTGGGACTCGAACCCAGGCCATTTGCTTGGAAGACCAGCGGTCTAGCCATTAGGCTATCGGAGTTCTGTCGAGCGGAGTCTTACTGCCTGACTGATACTGCTTGACTGACAGACTGACTCACTGACTGACTGATACTGACTGACTGACTCACTGACTGACCGAGACTGACTGACTAACTGCCTGACTGACTGAGACTGGACTGACTGACTGACTGACTGACTGACTGACTAACTGACTGACTGAGACTGACTGACTGACTGCTTGACTCTCTGACTGGCTATTTCACTGACTGACTGAATGACTAAATGACTGACTGACACTGACTGACTGACTGCTTGACTACCTGATTGAATGCTTGACTGACTAACTGACTGGACAGGACTGACCGACTGACTGACTGACAGACTGACTGAATAAGGATGGCTGACAGACTGACTGAATAAGGCTGACTGACTGACTGACTGACAGACTGACTGAATAAGGCTGACCGACTGACTGACTGCCTGACTGACTGACTGACTGAATGACTGACTGACTGACTGAGACTGGACTGGACTGACTGACTGACTGACTGACTGAGACTGACTGACTGCTTTAGTGACTAAATGACTGCACAGGACTGACCGACTGACTGACTGACTGACTGCCTGACTGACTGACTGACTGAATGACTGACTGACTGAGACTAAATGACTGACTGCTTGACTGACTGGCTGAAGGACTAACTGACTGTCTGAGTGACTGACTGACTGGACTGACTGACTGAGACTGAATGACTGAGTGCTTGACTGATTGACTGTCAGACTGACTGACTGACTTCGCAAAAGGGAAAAATAAAAAAAAAGAATTATAAAATTAGAAAAAAATATTTGCATTTAAGATTTCCTTTCCGGCCGGGACTCGAACCCAGTACCACGCGCTAGGAACCCAACGGTCTAGCCATTAGGCTATCGGAGCTCTGTCGATGGAAGTCTTAAATATAATAAAAACAAAAAATGCACCTTGGTAATTATTGATTCAAACACTTTGAAATTTACAGGTCGAATAATTAAACTGACGCAGAATTTTTCTCCCTACATAAATAATCAATATTCGCAAAAGAGAAAAATTAAAAAAAAAAGAAGAAGAAATTTCAAATTAGAAACTAAAAGTATACATTGACGATTTTCGTTCAGGCTGGGACTCGAACCCAGGGCCACTCGCTTGGAAGCCTAACACTCTAGCCATTAGTCTATGGGAGCTCTGTCGGTGGGAGTTTTAAATATAATAAAAACAAAAAATGCACCTTGGTAATTGTTTATTTAAACACTTTGAAATCTTCGTGTCGAAAAATTAAACTGACTCAGAATTTTCTTCCCTACATAAATAATCAATAATTGCAAAGGAAAGAAATTGAAAAAAAAAAAGAATTTTCAAATTAGAAAAGAAATATATACATTGAAGATATTCGCTTCGGCTGGGACTCGAACCCAGGCCACTCGCTTGGAAGACCAGCGGTCCAGCCATTAGGCTATCGGAGTTCTGTCGAGCAGAGTCTTACTGCCTGACTGATACTGCCTGACTGACAGACTGACTCACTGACTGACTGATACTGACTGACTGACTCACTGACTGACCGAGACTGACTGACTAACTGCCTGACTGACTGACACTGGACTGACTGACTGACTGACTGACTGACTGACTAACTGACTGACTGAGACTGACTGACTGACTGCTTGACTCTCTGACTGGCTATTTCACTGACTGACTGAATGACTAAATGACTGACTGACACTGACTGACTGACTGCTTGACCACCTGACTGACTGCTTGACTGACTAACTGACTGGACAGGACTGACCGACTGACTGACTGACAGACTGACTGAATAAGGATGACTGACAGACTGACTGAATAAGGCTGACTGACTGACTGACTGACAGACTGACTGAATAAGGCTGACCGACTGACTGACTGCCTGACTGACTGACTGACTGAATGACTGACTGACTGACTGACCGAGAGTGACTGACTGACTGACTGAGACTGGACTGGACTGACTGACTGACTGACTGACTGAGACTGACTGACTGCTTTAGTGACTAACTGACTGCACAGGACTGACCGACTGACTGACTGACTGACTGCCTGACTGACTGACTGACTGAATGACTGACTGACTGAGACTAAATGACTGACTGCTTGACTGACTGGCTGAAGGACGAACTGACTGACTGAGTGACTGACTGACTGGACTGACTGACTGAGACTGAATGACTGAGTGCTTGACTGATTGACTGTCAGACTGACTGACTGACTTCGGAAAAGGGAAAAATAAAAAAAAAGAATTATAAAATTAGAAAAAAATATTTGCATTTAAGATTTCCTTTCCGGCCGGGACTCGAACCCAGTACCACGCGCTAGGAACCCAACGGTCAAGCCATTAGGCTATCGGAGCTCTGTCGATGGAAGTCTTAAATATATTAAAAACAAAAAATGCACCTTGGTAATTATTGATTCAAACACTTTGAAATTTACAGGTCGAATAATTAAACTGACTCAGAATTTTTCTCCCTACATAAATAATCAATATTCGCAAAAGAGAAAAATTAAAAAAAAAAGAAGAAGAAATTTCAAATTAGAAACTAAAAGTATACATTGAAGATTTTCGTTCAGGCTGGGACTCGAACCCAGGACCACTCGCTTGGAAGCCTGACACTCTAGCCATTAGTCTATGGGAGCTCTGTCGGTGGGAGTTTTAAATAAAATAAAAACAAAAAATGCACCTTGGTAATTGTTTATTTAAACACTTTGAAATCTTCGTGTCGAAAAATTAAACTGACTCAGAATTTTCTTCCCTACATAAATAATCAATAATTGCAAAGGAAAGAAATTGAAAAAAAAAAAGAATTTTCAAATTATAAAAGAAATATATACATTGAAGATATTCGCTCCGGCTGGGACTCGAACCCAGGCCACTCGCTTGGAAGACCAGCGGTCTAGCCATTAGGCTATCGGAGTTCTGTCGAGCGGAGTCTTACTGCCTGACTGATACTGCCTGACTGACAGACTGACTCACTGACTGACTGATACTGACTGACTGACCGAGACTGACTGACTAACTGCCTGACTGACTGAGACTGGACTGACTGACTGACTGACTGACTGACTAACTGACTGACTGAGACTGACTGACTGACTGCTTGACTCTCTGACTGGCTATTTCACTGACTGACTGAATGACTAAATGACTGACTGACACTGACTGACTGACTGCTTGACTACCTGACTGACTGCTTGACTACCTGACTGACTGCTTGACTGACTAACTGACTGGACAGGACTGACCGACTGACTGACTGACAGACTGACTGAATAAGGATGACTGACAGACTGACTGAATAAGGCTGACTGACTGACTGACTGACAGACTGACTGAATAAGGCTGACCGACTGACTGACTGCCTGACTGACTGACTGACTGAATGACTGACTGACTGACTGACTGAGACTGGACTGGACTGACTGACTGACTGACTGACTGACTGAGACTGACTGACTGCTTTAGTGACTAACTGACTGCACAGGACTGACCGACTGACTGACTGACTGACTGCCTGACTGACTGACTGACTGAATGACTGACTGACTGAGACTAAATGACTGACTGCTTGATTGACTGGCTGAAGGACTAACTGACTGACTGAGTGACTGACTGACTGGACTGACTGACTGAGACTGAATGACTGAGTGCTTGACTGATTGACTGTCAGACTGACTGACTGACTTCGCAAAAGGGAAAAATAAAAAAAAAAGAATTATAAAATTAGAAAAAAATATTTGCATTTAAGATTTCCTTTCCGGCCGGGACTCGAACCCAGTACCACGCGCTAGGAACCCAACGGTCTAGCCATTAGGCTATCGGAGTTCTGTCGATGGAAGTCTTAAATATAATAAAAACAAAAAATGCACCTTGGTAATTATTGATTCAAACACTTTGAAATTTACAGGTCGAATAATTAAACTGACTCAGAATTTTTCTTCCTACATAAATAATCAATATTTGCAAAAGAGAAAAATTAAAAAAAAAGAAGAAGAAATTTCAAATTAGAAACTAAAAGTATATATTGAAGATTTTCATTCAGGCTGGGACTCGAACCCAGGGCCACTCGCTTGGAAGCCTAACACTCTAGCCATTAGTCTATGGGAGCTCTGTCGGTGGGAGTTTTAAATATAATAAAAACAAAAAATGCACCTTGGTAATTGTTTATTTAAACACTTTGAAATCTTCGTGTCGAAAAATTAAACTGACTCAGAATTTTCTTCCCTACATAAATAATCAATAATTGCAAAGGAAAGAAATTGAAAAAAAAAAAGAATTTTCAAATTAGAAAAGAAATATATACATTGAAGATATTCGCTCCGGCTGGGACTCGAACCCAGGCCACTCGCTTGGAAGACCAGCGGTCTAGCCATTAGGCTATCGGAGTTCTGTCGAGCGGAGTCTTACTGCCTGACTGACAGACTGACTCACTGACTGACTGATACTGACTGACTGACTCACTGACTGACCGAGACTGACTGACTAACTGCCTGACTGACTGAGACTGGACTGACTGACTGACTGAATAACTGACTGACTGAGACTGACTGACTGAGACTGACTGACTGACTGCTTGACTCTCTGACTGGCTATTTCACTGACTGACTGAATGACTAAATGACTGACTGACACTGACTGACTGACTGCTTGACTACCTGACTGACTGCTTGACTGACTAACTGACTGGACAGGACTGACCGACTGACTGACTGACAGACTGACTGAATAAGGATGACTGACAGACTGACTGAATAAGGCTGACTGACTGACTGACTGACAGACTGACTGAATAAGGCTGACCGACTGACTGACCGACTGACTGACTGCCTGACTGAATGACTGACTGACTGACTGACCGAGACTGACTGACTGACTGACTGAGACTGGACTGGACTGACTGACTGACTGACTGACTGAGACTGACTGACTGCTTTAGTGACTAACTGACTGCACAGGACTGACCGACTGACTGACTGACTGACTGCCTGACTGACTGACTGACTGAATGACTGACTGACTGAGACTAAATGACTGACTGCTTGACTGACTGGCTGAAGGACTAACTGACTGACTGAGTGACTGACTGACTGGACTGACTGACTGATATTGAATGACTGAGTGCTTGACTGATTGACTGTCAGACTGACTGACTGACTTCGCAAAAGGGAAAAATAAAAAAACAGAATTATAAAATTAGAAAAAAATATTTGCATTTAAGATTTCCTTTCCGGCTGGGATTTGAACCCAGGGCGACACTCATGGAAGCCCAACGCTCTCGCCAATATACTATCGGATCTCTGTTGATCGGTGTCTTAATTATAATAAAAACAAAAAATGCACCTTAGTAATTATTGATCTAAAATCTTTGAAATATAAAGGTCGAATGATTAAACTGACTCAGAATTTTCTTCCGTACATAAATAATCCATATTTGCAAAAGAAAGAAATTGAAAGAAAAAAGAATCTTCAAATTAGAAGAGAAATATATACATGGAAGATTTTCGTTCCGGCCGGGACTCGAACCCAGTACCACGAGCTTGGAACCCAACGGTCTAGCCATTAGGCTATCGGAGCTCTGTCGATGGAAGTCTTAAATATAATAAAAACAAAAAATGCACCTTGGTAATTATTGATTCAAACACTTTGAAATTTACAGGTCGAATAATTAAACTGACTCAGAATTTTTCTCCCTACATAAATAATCAATATTCGCAAAAGAGAAAAATTAAAAAAAAAAGAAGAAGAAATTTCAAATTAGAAACTAAAAGTATACATTGAAGATTTTCGTTCAGGCTGGGACTCGAACCCAGGGCCGCTCGCTTGGAAGCCTAACACTCTAGCCATTAGTCTATGGGAGCTCTGTCGGTGGGAGTTTTAAATATAATAAAAACAAAAAAGGCACCTTGGTAATTGTTTATTTAAACACTTTGAAATCTTCGTGTCGAAAAATTAAACTGACTCAGAATTTTCTTCCCTACATAAATAATCAATAATTGCAAAGGAAAGAAATTGAAAAAAAAAAGAATTTTCAAATTAGAAAAGAAATATATACATTGAAGATATTCGCTCCGGCTGGGACTCGAACCCAGGCCACTCGCATGGAAGACCAGCGGTCTAGCCATTAGGCTATCGGAGTTCTGTCGAGCGGAGTCTTACTGCCTGACTGATACTGCCTGACTGACAGACTGACTGATACTGACTGACTGACTCACTGACTGACCGAGACTGACTGACTAACTGCCTGACTGACTGAGACTGGACTGACTGACTGACTGACTGACTGACTGACTAACTGACTGACTGAGACTGACTGACTGACTGCTTGACTCTCTGACTGGCTATTTCACTGACTGACTGAATGACTAAATGACTGACTGACACTGACTGACTGACTGCTTGACTACCTGACTGACTGCTTGACTGACTAACTGACTGGACAGGACTGACCGACTGACTGACTGACAGACTGACTGAATAAGGCTGACTGACTGACTGACTGACAGACTGACTGAATAAGGCTGACCGACTGACTGACTGCCTGACTGACTGACTGACTGAATGACTGACTGACTGACTGACCGAGACTGACTGACTGACTGACTGAGACTGGACTGGACTGACTGACTGACTGACTGACTGAGACTGACTGACTGCTTTAGTGACTAACTGACTGCACAAGACTGACCGACTGACTGACTGACTGACTGCCTGACTGACTGACTGACTGAATGACTGACTGACTGAGACTAAATGACTGACTGCTTGACTGACTGGCTGAAGGACTAACTGACTGACTAAGTGACTGACTGACTGGACTGACTGACTGAGACTGAATGACTGAGTGCTTAACTGATTGACTGTCAGACTGACTGACTGACTTCGCAAAAGGGAAAAATAAAAAAAAGAATTATAAAATTAGAAAAAAGTATTTGCATTTAAGATTTCCTTTCCGGCCGGGACTCGAACCCAGTACCACGCGCTAGGAACCCAACGGTCTAGCCATTAGGCTATCGGAGCTCTGTCGATGGAAGTCTTAAATATAATAAAAACAAAAAATGCACCTTGGTAATTATTGATTCAAACACTTTGAAATTTACAGGTCGAATAATTAAACTGACTCAGAATTTTTCTCCCTACATAAATAATCAATATTCGCAAAAGAGAAAAATTAAAAAAAAAAAGAAGAAGAAATTTCAAATTAGAAACTAAAAGTATACATTGAAGATTTTCGTTCAGGCTGGGACTCGAACCCAGGGCCACTCGCTTGGAAGCCTAACACTCTAGCCATTAGTCTATGGGACCTCTGTCGGTGGGAGTTTTAAATATAATAAAAACAAAAAATGCACCTTGGTAATTGTTTATTTAAACACTTTGAAATCTTCGTGTCGAAAAATTAAACTGACTCAGAATTTTCTTCCCTACATAAATAATCAATAATTGCAAAGGAAAGAAATTGAAAAAAAAAATTTTCAAATTAGAAAAGAAATATATACATTGAAGATATTCGCTCCGGCTGGGACTCGAACCCAGGCCACTCGCTTGGAAGACCAGCGGTCTAGCCATTAGGCTATCGGAGTTCTGTCGAGCGGAGTCTTACTGCCTGACTGATACTGCCTGACTGACAGACTGACTCACTGACTGACTGATACTGACTGACTGACTCACTGACTGACCGAGACGGACTGACTAACTGCCTGACTGACTGAGACTGGACTGACTGACTGACTGACTAACTGACTGACTGAGACTGACTGACTGACTGCTTGACTCTCTGACTGGCTATTTCACTGACTGACTGAATGACTAAATGACTGACTGACACTGACTGACTGACTGCTTGACTACCTGACTGACTGCTTGACTGACTAACTGACTGGACAGGACTGACCGACTGACTGACTGACAGACTGTCTGAATAAGGATGACTGACAGACTGACTGAATAAGGTTGACTGACTGACTGACTGACAGACTGACTGAATAAGGCTGACCGACTGACTGACTGCCTGACTGACTGACTGACTGAATGACTGCCTGACTGACTGACCGAGACTGACTGACTGACTGACTGACTGACCGAGACTGACTGACTGACTGACTGAGACTGGACTGGACTGACTGATTGACTGACTGACTGAGACTGACTGACTGCTTTAGTGACTAACTGACTGCACAGGACTGACCGACTGACTGACTGACTGACTGCCTGACTGACTGACTGACTGAATGACTGACTGACTGAGACTAAATGACTGACTGCTTGACTGACTGGCTGAAGGACTAACTGACTGACTGAGTGACTGACTGACTGGACTGACTGACTGAGACTGAATGACTGAGTGCTTGACTGATTGACTGTCAGACTGACTGGCTGACTTCGCAAAAGGGAAAAATAAAATAAAGAATTATAAAATTAGAAAAAAATATTTGCATTTAAGATTTCCTTTCCGGCTGGGATTTGAACCCAGGGCGACACTCATGGAAGCCCAACGCTATCGCCAATATACTATCGGATCTCTGTTGATCGGTGTCTTAATTATAATAAAAACAAAAAATGCACCTTAGTAATTATTGATCTAAAATCTTTGAAATCTAAAGGTCGAATGATTAAACTGACTCAGAATTTTCTTCCGTACATAAATAATCCATATTTGCAAAAGAAAGAAATTGAAAAAAAAAAGAATCTTCAAATTAGAAGAGAAATATATACATGGAAGATTTTCGTTCCGGCCGGGACTCGAACCCAGTACCACGCGCTTGGAACCCAACGGTCTAGCCATTAGGCTATCGGAGCTCTGTCGATGGAAGTCTTAAATATAATAAAAACAAAAAATGCACCTTGGTAATTATTGATTCAAACACTTTGAAATTTACAGGTCGAATAATTAAACTGACTCAGAATTTTTCTCCCTACATAAATAATCAATATTCGCAAAAGAGAAAAATAAAAAAAAAAAAGAAGAAGAAATTTCAAATTAGAAACTAAAAGTATACATTGAAGATTTTCGTTCAGGCTGGGACTCGAACCCAGGGCCACTCGCTTGGAAGCCTAACACTCTAGCCATTAGTCTATGGGAGCTCTGTCGGTGGGAGTTTTAAATATAATAAAAACAAAAAATGCACCTTGGTAATTGTTTATTTAAACACTTTGAAATCTTCGTGTCGAAAAATTAAACTGACTCAGAATTTTCTTCCCTACATAAATAATCAATAATTGCAAAGGAAAGAAATTGAAAAAAAAGAATTTTCAAATTAGAAAAGAAACATATACATTGAAGATATTCGCTCCGGCTGGGACTCGAACCCAGGCCACTCGCTTGGAAGACCAGCGGTCTAGCCATTAGGCTATCTCAGTTCTGTCGAGCGGAGTCTTACTGCCTGACTGATACTGCCTGACTGACAGACTGACTCACTGACTGACTGATACTGACTGACTGACTCACAAACTGACCGAGACGGACTGACTAACTGCCTGACTGACTGAGACTGGACTGACTGACTGACTGACTGACTGACTGACTAACTGACTGACTGAGACTGACTGACTGACTGCTTGACTCTCTGACTGGCTATTTCACTGACTGACTGAATGACTAAATGACTGACTGACACTGACTGACTGACTGCTTGACTACCTGACTGACTGCTTGACTGACTAACTGACTGGACAGGACTGACCGACTGACTGACTGACAGACTGACTGAATAAGGATGACTGACAGACTGACTGAATAAGGTTGACTGACTGACTGACTGACAGACTGACTGAATAAGGCTGACCGACTGACTGACTGCCTGACTGACTGACTGACTGAATGACTGACTGACTGACTGACCGAGACTGACTGACTGACTGACTGAGACTGGACTGGACTGACTGACTGACTGACTGACTGACCGAGACTGACTGACTGACTGACTGAGACTGGACTGGACTGACTGACTGACTGACTGACTGAGACTGACTGACTGCTTTAGTGACTAACTGACTGCACAGGACTGACCGACTGACTGACTGAATGACTGACTGACTGAGACTAAATGACTGACTGCTTGACTGACTGGCTGAAGGACTAACTGACTGACTGAGACTGAATGACTGAGTGCTTGACTGATTGACTGTCAGACTGACTGACTGACTTCGCAAAAGGGAAAAATAAAAAAAAAGAATTATAAAATTAGAAAAAAGTATTTGCATTTAAGATTTCCTTTCCGGCCGGGACTCGAACCCAGTACCACGCGCTAGGAACCCAACGGTCTAGCCATTAGGCTATCGGAGCTCTGTCGATGGAAGTCTTAAATATAATAAAAACAAAAAATGCACCTTGGTAATTATTGATTCAAACACTTTGAAATTTACAGGTCGAATAATTAAACTGACTCAGAATTTTTCTCCCTACATAAATAATCAATATTCGCAAAAGAGAAAAATTAAAAAAAAAAAGAAGAAGAAATTTCAAATTAGAAACTAAAAGTATACATTGAAGATTTTCGTTCAGGCTGGGACTCGAACCCAGGGCCACTCGCTTGGAAGCCTAACACTCTAGCCATTAGTCTATGGGAGCTCTGTCGGTGGGAGTTTTAAATATAATAAAAACAAAAAATGCACCTTGGTAATTGTTTATTTAAACACTTTGAAATCTTCGTGTCGAAAAATTAAACTGACTCAGAATTTTCTTCCCTACATAAATAATCAATAATTGCAAAGGAAAGAAATTGAAAAAAAAAAATTTCAAATTAGAAAAGAAATATATACATTGAAGACATTCGCTCCGGCTGGGACTCGAACCCAGGCCACTCGCTTGGAAGACCAGCGGTCTAGCCATTAGGCTATCGGAGTTCTGTCGAGCGGAGTCTTACTGCCTGACTGATACTGCCTGACTGACAGACTGACTCACTGACTGACTGATACTGACTGACTGACTCACTGACTGACCGAGACGGACTGACTAACTGCCTGACTGACTGAGACTGGACTGACTGACTGACTGACTAACTGACTGACTGAGACTGACTGACTGACTGCTTGACTCTCTGACTGGCTATTTCACTGACTGACTGAATGACTAAATGACTGACTGACACTGACTGACTGACTGCTTGACTACCTGACTGACTGCTTGACTGACTAACTGACTGGACAGGACTGACCGACTGACTGACTGACAGACTGTCTGAATAAGGATGACTGACAGACTGACTGAATAAGGTTGACTGACTGACTGACTGACAGACTGACTGAATAAGGCTGACCGACTGACTGACTGCCTGACTGACTGACTGACTGAATGACTGCCTGACTGACTGACCGAGACTGACTGACTGACTGACTGAGACTGGACTGGACTGACTGATTGACTGACTGACTGAGACTGACTGACTGCTTTAGTGACTAACTGACTGCACAGGACTGACCGACTGACTGACTGACTGACTGCCTGACTGACTGACTGACTGAATGACTGACTGACTGAGACTAAATGACTGACTGCTTGACTGACTGGCTGAAGGACTAACTGACTGACTGAGTGACTGACTGACTGGACTGACTGACTGAGACTGAATGACTGAGTGCTTGACTGATTGACTGTCAGACTGACTGGCTGACTTCGCAAAAGGGAAAAATAAAAAAAAGAATTATAAAATTAGAAAAAAATATTTGCATTTAAGATTTCCTTTCCGGCTGGGATTTGAACCCAGGGCGACACTCATGGAAGCCCAACGCTCTCGCCAATATACTATCGGATCTCTGTTGATCGGTGTCTTAATTATAATAAAAACAAAAAATGCACCTTAGTAATTATTGATCTAAAATCTTTGAAATCTAAAGGTCGAATGATTAAACTGACTCAGAATTTTCTTCCGTACATAAATAATCCATATTTGCAAAAGAAAGAAATTGAAAAAAAAAAGAATCTTCAAATTAGAAGAGAAATATATACATGGAAGATTTTCGTTCCGGCCGGGACTCGAACCCAGTACCACGCGCTTGGAACCCAACGGTCTAGCCATTAGGCTATCGGAGCTCTGTCGATGGAAGTCTTAAATATAATAAAAACAAAAAATGCACCTTGGTAATTATTGATTCAAACACTTTGAAATTTACAGGTCGAATAATTACACTGACTCAGAATTTTTCTCCCTACATAAATAATCAATATTCGCAAAAGAGAAAAATTAAAAAAAAAAGAAGAAGAAATTTCAAATTAGAAACTAAAAGTATACATTGAAGATTTTCGTTCAGGCTGGGACTCGAACCCAGGGCCGCTCGCTTGGAAGCCTAACACTCTAGCCATTAGTCTATGGGAGCTCTGTCGGTGGGAGTTTTAAATATAATAAAAACAAAAAATGCACCTTGGTAATTGTTTATTTAAACACTTTGAAATCTTTGTGTCGAAAAATTAAACTGACTCAGAATTTTCTTCCCTACATAAATAATCAATAATTGCAAAGGAAAGAAATTGAAAAAAAAAAGAATTTTCAAATTAGAAAAGAAATATATACATTGAAGATATTCGCTCCGGCTGGGACTCGAACCCAGGCCACTCGCTTGGAAGACCAGCGGTCTAGCCACTAGGCTATCGGAGTTCTGTCGAGCGGAGTCTTACTGCCTGACTGATACTGCCTGACTGACAGACTGACTCACTGACTGACTGATACTGACTGACTGACTCACTGACTGACCGAGACTGACTGACTAACTGCCTGACTGACTGAGACTGGACTGACTGACTGACTGACTGACTGACTGACTAACTGACTGACTGAGACTGACTGACTGACTGCTTGACTCTCTGACTGGCTATTTAACTGAGTGACTGAATGACTAAATGACTGACTGACACTGACTGACTGACTGCTTGACTACCTGACTGACTGCTTGACTGACTAACTGACTGGACAGGACTGACCGACTGACTGACTGACAGACTGACTGAATAAGGATGACTGACAGACTGACTGAATAAGGCTGACTGACTGACTGACAGACTGACTGAATAAGGCTGACCGACTGACTGACTGCCTGACTGACTGACTGACTGAATGACTGACTGACTGACTGACCGAGACTGACTGACTGACTGACTGAGACTGGACTGGACTGACTGACTGACTGACTGAGACTGACTGACTGCTTTAGTTACTAACTGACTGACTGAATGACTGACTGACTGAGACTAAATGACTGACTGCTTGACTGACTGGCTGAAGACCTAACTGACTGACTGAGTGACTGACTGACTGGACTGACTGACTGAGACTGAATGACTGAGTGCTTGACTGATTGACTGTCAGACTGACTGACTGACTTCGCAAAAGGGAAAAATAAAAAAAAAAGAATTATAAAATTAGAAAAAAATATTTGCATTTAAGATTTCCTTTCCGGCCGGGACTCGAACCCAGTACCACGCGCTAGGAACCCAACGGTCTAGCCATTAGGCTATCGGAGCTCTGTCGATGGAAGTCTTAAATATAATAAAAACAAAAAATGCACCTTGGTAATTATTGTTTCAAACACTTTGAAATTTACAGGTCGAATAATTAAACTGACTCAGAATTTTTCTCCCTACATAAATAATCAATATTCGCAAATAAGAAAAATTAAAAAAAAAGAAGAAGAAATTTCAAATTAGAAACTAAAAGTATACATTGAAGATTTTCGGTCAGGCTGGGACTCGAACCCAGGGCCACTCGCTTGGAAGCCTAACACTCTAGCCATTAGTCTATGGGAGCTCTGTCGGCGGGAGTTTTAAATATAATAAAAACAAAAAATGCACCTTGGTAATTGTTTATTTAAACACTTTGAAATCTTCGTGTCGAAAAATTACTGTGACTCAGAATTTTCTTCCCTACATAAATAATCAATAATTGCAAAGGAAAGAAATTGAAAAAAAAAAGAATTTTCAAATTAGAAAAGAAACATATACATTGAAGATATTCGCTATCGAGCCTCCGGCTGGGACTCGAACCCAGGCCACTCGCTTGGAAGACCAGCGGTCTAGCAATTAGGCTATCGGAGTTCTGTCGAGCGGAGTCTTACTGCCTGACTGATACTGCCTGACTGACAGACTGACTCACTGACTGACTGATACTGACTGACTGACTCACTGACTGACCGAGACTGACTGACTAACTGCCTGACTGACTGAGACTGGACTGACTGACTGACTGACTGACTGACTGACTAACTGACTGACTGAGACTGACTGACTGACTGCTTGACTCTCTGACTGGCTATTTCACTGACTGACTGAATGACTAAATGACTGACTGACACTGACTGACTGACTGCTTGACTACCTGACTGACTGCTTGACTGACTAACTGACTGGACAGGACTGACCGACTGACTGACTGACAGACTGACTGAATAAGGATGACTGACAGACTGACTGAATAAGGCTGACTGACTGACTGACTGACAGACTGACTGAATAAGGCTGACCGACTGACTGACTGCCTGACTGACTGACTGACTGAATGACTGACTGACTGACTGACTGAGACTGGACTGGACTGACTGACTGAGACTGGACTGGACTGACTGACTGACTGAGACTGACTGACTGCTTTAGTGACTAACTGACTGCACAGGACTGACCGACTGACTGACTGACTGACTGCCTGACTGACTGACTGACTGAATGACTGACTGACTGAGACTAAATGACTGACTGCTTGACTGACTGGCTGAAGGACTAACTGACTGACTGAGTGACTGACTGACTGGACTGACTGACTGAGACTGAATGACTGAGTGCTTGACTGATTGACTGTCAGACTGACTGACTGACTTCGCAAAAGGGAAAAATAAAAAAAAAGAATTATAAAATTAGAAAAAAATATTTGCATTTAAGATTTCCTTTCCGGCCGGGACTCGAACCCAGTACCACGCGCTAGGAACCCAACGGTCTAGCCATTAGGCTATCGGAGCTCTGTCGATTGAAGTCTTAAATATAATAAAAACAAAAAATGCACCTTGGTAATTATTGATTCAAACACTTTGAAATTTACAGGTCGAATAATTAAACTGACTCAGAATTTTTCTTCCTACATAAATAATCAATATTTGCAAAAGAGAAAAATTAAAAAAAAAAGAAGAAGAAATTTCAAATTAGAAACTAAAAGTATACATTGAAGATTTTCGTTCAGGCTGGGACTCGAACCCAGGGCCACTCGCTTGGAAGCCTAACACTCTAGCCATTAGTCTATGGGAGCTCTGTCGGTGGGAGTTTTAAATATAATAAAAACAAAAAATGCACCTTGGTAATTGTTTATTTAAACACTTTGAAATCTTCGTGTCGAAAAATTAAACTGACTCAGAATTTTCTTCCCTACATAAATAATCAATAATTGCAAAGGAAAGAAATTGAAAAAAAAAAGAATTTTCAAATTAGAAAAGAAATATATACATTGAAGATATTCGCTCCGCCTGGGACTCGAACCCAGGCCACTCGCTTGGAAGACCAGCGGTCAAGCCATTAGGCTATCGGAGTTCTGTCGATCGGAGTCTTACTGCCTGACTGATACTGCCTGACTGACAGACTGACTCACTGACTGACTGATACTGACTGACTGACTCACTGACTGACCGAGACTGACTGAATAACTGCCTGACTGACTGAGACTGGACTGACTGACTGACTGACTGACTGACTGACTAACTGACTGACTGAGACTGACTGTCTGACTGCTTGACTCTCTGACTGGCTATTTCACTGACTGACTGAATGACTAAATGACTGACTGACACTGACTGACTGACTGCTTGACTACCTGACTGACTGCTTGACTGACTAACTGACTGGACAGGACTGACCGACTGACTGACTGACAGACTGACTGAATAAGGATGACTGACAGACTGACTGAATAAGGCTGACTGACTGACTGACTGACAGACTGACTGAATAAGGCTGACCGACTGACTGACTGCCTGACTGACTGACTGACTGAATGACTGACTGAGACTGGACTGGACTGACTGACTGACTGACTGAGACTGACTGACTGCTTTAGTGACTAACTGACTGCACAGGACTGACCGACTGACTGACTGACTGACTGCCTGACTGACTGACTGACTGAATGACTGACTGACTGAGACTAAATGACTGACTGCTTGACTGACTGGCTGAAGGACTAACTGACTGACTGAGTGACTGACTGACTGGACTGACTGACTGAGACTGAATGACTGAGTGCTTGACTGATTGACTGTCAGACTGACTGACTGACTTCGCAAAAGGGAAAAATAAAAAAAAAGAATTATAAAATTAGAAAAAAATATTTGCATTTAAGATTTCCTTTCCGGCTGGGATTTGAACCCAGGGCGACACTCATGGAAACCCAACGCTCTCGCCAATATACTATCGGATCTCTGTTGATCGGTGTCTTAATTATAATAAAAACAAAAAATGCACCTTAGTAATTATTGATCTAAAATCTTTGAAATCTAAAGGTCGAATGATTAAACTCACTCAGAATTTTCTTCCGTACATAAATAATCCATATTTGCAAAAGAAAGAAATTGAAAAAAAAAAAGAATCTTCAAATTAGAAGAGAAATATATACATGGAATATTTTCGTTCCGGCCGGGACTCGAACCCAGTACCACGCGCTTGGAACCCAACGGTCTAGCCATTAAGCTATCGGAGCTCTGTCGATGGAAGTCTTAAATATAATAAAAACAAAAAATGCACCTTGGTAATTATTGATTCAAACACTTTGAAATTTACAGGTCGAATAATTAAACTGACTCAGAATTTTTCTCCCTACATAAATAATCAATATTCGCAAAAGAGGAAAATTAAAAAAAAAAGAAGAAGAAATTTCAAATTAGAAACTAAAAGTATCCATTGAAGATTTTCGTTCAGGCTGGGACTCGAACCCAGGGCCACTCGCTTGGAAGCCTAACACTCTAGCCATTAGTCTATGGGAGCTCTGTCGGTGGGAGTTTTAAATATAATAAAAACAAAAAATGCACCTTGGTAATTGTTTATTTAAACACTTTGAAATCTTCGTGTCGAAAAATTAAACTGACTCAGAATTTTCTTCCCTACATAAATAATCAATAATTGCAAAGGAAAGAAATTGAAAAAAAAAAGAATTTTCAAATTAGAAAAGAAATATATACATTGAAGATATTCGCTCCGGCTGGGACTCGAACCCAGGCCACTCGCTTGGAAGACCAGCGGTCTAGCCATTAGGCTATCGGAGTTCTGTCGAGCGGAGTCTTACTGCCTGACTGATACTGCCTGACTGACAGACTGACTCACTGACTGACTGATACTGACTGACTGACTCACTGACTGACCGAGACTGACTGACTAACTGCCTGACTGACTGAGACTGGACTGACTGACTGACTGACTGACTGACTGACTAACTGACTGAGACTGACTGACTGACTGCTTGACTCTCTGACTGGCTATTTCACTGACTGACTGAATGACTAAATGACTGACTGACACTGACTGACTGACTGCTTGACTACCTGACTGACTGCTTGACTGACTAACTGACTGGACAGGACTGACCGACTGACTGACTGACAGACTGACTGAATAAGGATGACTGACAGACTGACTGAATAAGGATGACTGACAGACTGACTGAATAAGGCTGACTGACTGACTGACTGACAGACTGACTGAATAAGGCTGACCGACTGACTGACTGCCTGACTGACTGACTGACTGAATGACTGACTGACTGACTGACCGAGACTGACTGACTGACTGACTGAGACTGGACTGGACTGACTGACTGACTGACTGACTGAGACTGACTGACTGCTTTAGTGACTAACTGACTGCACAGGACTGACCGACTGACTGACTGACTGACTGCCTGACTGACTGACTGACTGAATGACTGACTGACTGAGACTAAATGACTGACTGCTTGACTGACTGGTTGAAGGACTAACTGACTGACTGAGTGACTGACTGACTGGACTGACTGACTGAGACTGAATGACTGAGTGCTTGACTGATTGACTGTCAGACTGACTGACTGACTTCACAAAAGGGAAAAATAAAAAAAAAAAGAATTATAAAATTAGAAAAAAATATTTGCATTTAAGATTTCCTTTCCGGCCGGGATTCGAACCCAGTACCACGCGCTAGGAACCCAACGGTCTAGCCATTAGGATATCGGAGCTCTGTCGATGGAAGTCTTAAATATAATAAAAACAAAAAATGCACCTTGGTAATTATTGATTCAAACACTTTGAAATTTACAGGTCGAATAATTAAACTGGCTCAGAATTTTTCTCCCTACATAAATAATCAATATTCGCAAAAGAGAAAAATTAAAAAAAAAGAAGAAGAAATTTTAAATTAGAAACTAAAAGTATTCATTGAAGATTTTCGTTCAGGCTGGGACTCGAACCCAGGGCCACTCGCTTGGAAGCCTAACACTCTAGCGATTACTCTATGGGAGCTCTGTCGGTGGGAGTTTTAAATATAATAAAAACAAAAAATGCACCTTGGTAATTGTTTATTTAAACACTTTGAAATCTTCGTGTCGAAAAATTAAACTGACTCAGAATTTTCTTCCCTACATAAATAATCAATAATTGCAAAGGAAAGAAATTGAAAAAAAAAAGAATTTTCAAATTAGAAAAGAAATATATACATTGAAGATATTCGCTCCGGCTGGGACTCGAACCCAGGCCACTCGCTTGGAAGACCAGCGGTCTAGCCATTAGGCTATCAGAGTTCTGTCGAGCGGAGTCTTACTGCCTGACTGATACTGCCTGACTGACAGACTGACTCACTGACTGATACTGACTGACTGACTCACTGACTGACTGACTCACTGACTGACCGAGACTGACTGACTAACTGCCTGACTGACTGAGACTGGACTGACTGACTGACTGACTGACTGACTAACTGACTGACTGAGACTGACTGACTGACTGCTTGACTCTCTGACTGGCTATTTCACTGACTGACTGAATGACTAAATGACTGACTGACACTGACTGACTGACTGCTTGACTACCTGACTGACTGCTTGACTGACTAACTGACTGGACAGGACTGACCGACTGACTGACTGACAGACTGACTGAATAAGGATGACTGACAGACTGACTGAATAAGGCTGACTGACTGACTGACTGACAGACTGACTGAATAAGGCTGACCGACTGACTGACTGCCTGACTGACTGACTGACTGAATGACTGACTGACTGACTGACCGAGACTGACTGACTGACTGACTGAGACTGGACTGGACTGACTGACTGACTGACTGACTGAGACTGACTGACTGCTTTAGTGACTAACTGACTGCACAGGACTGACCGACTGACTGACTGACTGACTGCCTGACTGACTGACTGACTGAATGACTGACTGACTGAGACTAAATGACTGACTGCTTGACTGACTGGCTGAAGGACTAACTGACTGACTGAGTGACTGACTGACTGGACTGACTGACTGAGACTGAATGACTGAGTGCTTGACTGATTGACTGTCAAACTGACTGACTGACTTCGCAAAAGGGAAAAATAAAAAAAAAAGAATTATAAAATTAGAAAAAAATATTTGCATTTAAGATTTCCTTTCGGCCGGGATTCGAACCCAGTACCACGCGCTAGGAACCCAACGGTCTAGCCATTAGGATATCGGAGCTCTGTCGATGGAAGTCTTAAATATAATAAAAACAAAAAATGCACCTTGGTAATTATTGATTCAAACACTTTGAAATTTACAGGTCGAATAATTAAACTGACTCAGAATTTTTCTCCCTACATAAATAATCAATATTCGCAAAAGAGAAAAATTAAAAAAAAGAAGAAGAAATTTTAAATTAGAAACTAAAAGTATTCATTGAAGATTTTCGTTCAGGCTGGGACTCGAACCCAGGGCCACTCGCTTGGGAGCCTAACACTCTAGCCATTTCTCTATGGGAGCTCTGTCGGTGGGAGTTTTAAATATAATAAAAACAAAAAATGCACCTTGGTAATTGTTTATTTAAACACTTTGAAATCTTCGTGTCGAAAAATTAAACTGACTCAGAATTTTCTTCCCTACATAAATAATCAATAATTGCAAAGGAAAGAAATTGAAAAAAAAAAGAATTTTCAAATTAGAAAAGAAATATATACATTGAAGATATTCGCTCCGGCTGGGACTCGAACCCAGGCCACTCGCTTGAAGACCAGCGGTCTAGCCATTAGGCTATCAGAGTTCTGTCGAGCGCAGTCTTACTGCCTGACTGATACTGCCTGACTGACAGACTGACTCACTGACTGACTGATACTGACTGACTGACTCACTGACTGACCGAGACTGACTGACTAACTGCCTGACTGACTGAGACTGGACTGACTGACTGACTGACTGACTGACTAACTGACTGACTGAGACTGACTGACTGACTGCTTGACTCTCTGACTGGCTATTTCACTGACTGACTGAATGACTAAATGACTGACTGACACTGACTGACTGACTGCTTGACTACCTGACTGACTGCTTGACTGACTAACTGACTGGACAGGACTGACCGACTGACTGACTGACAGACTGACTGAATAAGGATGACTGACAGACTGACTGAATAAGGCTGACTGACTGACTGACTGACAGACTGACTGAATAAGGCTGACCGACTGACTGACTGCCTGACTGACTGACTGACTGAATGACTGACTGACTGACTGACCGAGACTGACTGACTGACTGACTGAGACTGGACTGGACTGACTGACTGACTGACTGACTGAGACTGACTGACTGCTTTAGTGACTAACTGACTGCACAGGACTGACCGACTGACTGACTGACTGACTGCCTGACTGACTGACTGACTGAATGACTGACTGACTGAGACTAAATGACTGACTGCTTGACTGACTGGCTGAAGGACTAACTGACTGACTGCTTTAGTGACTAACTGACTGCACAGGACTGACCGACTGACTGACTGACTGACTGCCTGACTGACTGACTGACTGAATGACTGACTGACTGAGACTAAATGACTGACTGCTTGACTGACTGGCTGAAGGACTAACTGACTGACTGAGTGACTGACTGACTGGACTGACTGACTGAGACTGAATGACTGAGTGCTTGACTGATTGACTGTCAGACTGACTGACTGACTTCGCAAAAGGGAAAATTAAAAAAAAGAATTCTAAAATTAGAAAAAAATATTTGCATTTAAGATTTCCTTTCCGGCTGGGATTTGAACCCAGGGCGACACTCATGGAAGCCCAACGCTCTCGCCAATATACTATCGGATCTCTGTTGATCGGTGTCTTAATTATAATAAAAACAAAAAATGCACCTTAGTAATTATTGATCTAAAATCTTTGAAATCTAAAGGTCGAATGATTAAACTCACTCAGAATTTTCTTCCGTACATAAATAATCCATATTTGCAAAAGAAAGAAATTGAAAAAAAAAAAAAGAATCTTCAAATTAGAAGAGAAATATATACATGGAAGATTTTCGTTCCGGCCGGGACTCGAACCCAGTACCACGCGCTTGGAACCCAACGGTCTAGCCATTAGGCTATCGGAGCTCTGTCGATGGAAGTCTTAAATATAATAAAAACAAAAAATGCACCTTGGTAATTATTGATTCAAACACTTTGAAATTTACAGGTCGAATAATTAAACTGACTCAGAATTTTTCTCCCTACATAAATAATCAATATTCGCAAAAGAGGAAAATTAAAAAAAAAAGAAGAAGAAATTTCAAATTAGAAACTAAAAGTATACATTGAAGATTTTCGTTCAGGCTGGGACTCGAACCCAGGGCCACTCGCTTGGAAGCCTAACACTCTAGCCATTAGTCTATGGGAGCTCTGTCGGTGGGAGTTTTAAATATAATAAAAACAAAAAATGCACCTTGGTAATTGTTTATTTAAACACTTTGAAATCTTCGTGTCGAAAAATTAAACTGACTCAGAATTTTCTTCCCTACATAAATAATCAATAATTGCAAAGGAAAGAAATTGAAAAAAAAAAAGAATTTTCAAATTAGAAAAGAAATATATACATTGAAGATATTCGCTCCGGCTGGGACTCGAACCCAGGCCACTCGCTTGGAAGACCAGCGGTCTAGCCATTAGGCTATCGGAGTTCTGTCGAGCGGAGTCTTACTGCCTGACTGATACTGCCTGACTGACAGACTGACTCACTGACTGACTGATACTGACTGACTGACTCACTGACTGACCGAGACTGACTGACTAACTGCCTGACTGACTGAGACTGGACTGACTGACTGACTGACTGACTGACTGACTAACTGACTGACTGAGACTGACTGACTGACTGCTTGACTCTCTGACTGGCTATTTCACTGACTGACTGAATGACTAAATGACTGACTGACACTGACTGACTGACTGCTTGACTACCTGACTGACTGCTTGACTGACTAACTGACTGGACAGGACTGACCGACTGACTGACTGACAGACTGACTGAATAAGGATGACTGACAGACTGACTGAATAAGGCTGACTGACTGACTGACTGACAGACTGACTGAATAAGGCTGACCGACTGACTGACTGCCTGACTGACTGACTGACTGAATGACTGACTGACTGACTGACCGAGACTGACTGACTGACTGACTGAGACTGGACTGGACTGACTGACTGACTGACTGACTGAGACTGACTGACTGCTTTAGTGACTAACTGACTGCACAGGACTGACCGACTGACTGACTGCCTGACTGACTGACTGACTGAATGACTGACTGACTGAGACTAAATGACTGACTGCTTGACTGACTGGCTGAAGGACTAACTGACTGACTGAGTGACTGACTGACTGGACTGACTGACTGAGACTGAATGACTGAGTGCTTGACTGATTGACTGTCAGACTGACTGACTGACTTCGCAAAAGGGAAAAAAAAAAAAGAATTATAAAATTAGAAAAAAATATTTGCATTTAAGATTTCCTTTCCGGCCGGGATTCGAACCCAGTACCACGCGCTAGGAACCCAACGGTCTAGCCATTAGGATATCGGAGCTCTGTCGATGGAAGTCTTAAATATAATAAAAACAAAAAATGCACCTTGGTAATTATTGATTCAAACACTTTGAAATTTACAGGTCGAATAATTAAACTGACTCAGAATTTTTCTCCCTACATAAATAATCAATATTCGCAAAAGAGAAAAATTAAAAAAAAAGAAGAAGAAATTTTAAATTAGAAACTAAAAGTATTCATTGAAGATTTTCGTTCAGGCTGGGACTCGAACCCAGGGCCACTCGCTTGGAAGCCTAACACTCTAGCCATTACTCTATGGGAGCTCTGTCGGTGGGAGTTTTAAATATAATAAAAACAAAAAATGCACCTTGGTAATTGTTTATTTAAACACTTTGAAATCTTCGTGTCGAAAAATTAAACTGACTCAGAATTTTCTTCCCTACATAAATAATCAATAATTGCAAAGGAAAGAAATTGAAAAAAAAAAAGAATTTTCAAATTAGAAAAGAAATATATACATTGAAGATATTCGCTCCGGCTGGGACTCGAACCCAGGCCACTCGCTTGGAAGACCAGCGGTCTAGCCATTAGGCTATCGGAGTTCTGTCGAGCGGAGTCTTACTGCCTGACTGATACTGCCTGACTGACAGACTGACTCACTGACTGACTGATACTGACTGACTGACTCACTGACTGACCGAGACTGACTGACTAACTGCCTGACTGACTGAGACTGGACTGACTGACTGACTGACTAACTGACTGACTGAGACTGACTGACTGACTGCTTGACTCTCTGACTGGCTATTTCACTGACTGACTGAATGACTAAATGACTGACTGACACTGACTGACTGACTGCTTGACTACCTGACTGACTGCTTGACTGACTAACTGACTGGACAGGACTGACCGACTGACTGACTGACAGACTGACTGAATAAGGATGACTGACAGACTGACTGAATAAGGCTGACTGACTGACTGACTGACAGACTGACTGAATAAGGCTGACCGACTGACTGACTGCCTGACTGACTGACTGACTGAATGACTGACTGACTGACTGACCGAGACTGACTGACTGACTGACTGACTGAGACTGGACTGGACTGACTGACTGACTGACTGACTGAGACTGACTGACTGCTTTAGTGACTAACTGACTGCACAGGACTGACCGACTGACTGACTGACTGACTGCCTGACTGACTGACTGACTGAATGACTGACTGACTGAGACTAAATGACTGACTGCTTGACTGACTGGCTGAAGGACTAACTGACTGACTGACTGATTGGACTGACTGACTGAGACTGAATGACTGAGTGCTTGACTGATTGACTGTCAGACTGACTGACTGACTTCGCAAAAGGGAAAAATAAAAAAAAAAGAATTATAAAATTAGAAAAAATATTTTTCATTTAAGATTTCCTTTCCGGCCGGGACTCGAACCCAGGGCCACTCGCTTGGAAGCCTAACACTCTAGCCATTAGTCTATGGGAGCTCTGTCGGTGGGAGTTTTAAATATAATAAAAACAAAAAATGCACCTTGGTAATTGTTTATTTAAACACTTTGAAATCTTCGTGTCGAAAAATTAAACTGACTCAGAATTTTCTTCCCTACATAAATAATCAATAATTGCAAAGGAAAGAAATTGAAAAAAAAAAGAATTTTCAAATTAGAAAAGAAATATATACATTGACGATATTCGCTCCGGCTGGGACTCGAACCCAGGCCACTCGCTTGGAAGACCAGCGGTCTAGCCATTAGGCTATCGGAGTTCTGTCGAGCGGAGTCTTACTGCCTGACTGATACTGCCTGACTGACAGACTGACTCACTGACTGACTGATACTGACTGACTGACTCACTGACTGACCGAGACTGACTGACTAACTGCCTGACTGACTGAGACTGGACTGACTGACTGACTGACTGACTAACTGACTGACTGAGACTGACTGACTGACTGCTTGACTCTCTGACTGGCTATTTCACTGACTGACTGAATGACTAAATGACTGACTGACACTGACTGACTGACTGCTTGACTACCTGACTGACTGCTTGACTGACTAACTGACTGGACAGGACTGACCGACTGACTGACTGACAGACTGACTGAATAAGGATGACTGACAGACTGACTGAATAAGGCTGACTGACTGACTGACTGACAGACTGACTGAATAAGGCTGACCGACTGACTGACTGCCTGACTGACTGACTGACTGAATGACTGACTGACTGACTGACCGAGACTGACTGACTGACTGACTGAGACTGAACTGGACTGACTGACTGACTGACTGACTGAGACTGACTGACTGCTTTAGTGACTAACTGACTGCACAGGACTGACCGACTGACTGACTGACTGACTGCCTGACTGACTGACTGACTGAATGACTGACTGACTGAGACTAAATGACTGACTGCTTGACTGACTGGCTGAAGGACTAACTGACTGACTGAGTGACTGACTGACTGGACTGACTGACTGAGACTTGAAAAAAAAAAGAATTTTCAAATTAGAAAAGAAATATATACATTGAAGATATTCGCTCCGGCTGGGACTCGAACCCAGGCCACTCGCTTGGAAGACCAGCGGTTTGGCCATTAGGCTATCGGAGTTCTGTCGAGCGGAGTCTTACTGCCTGACTGATACTGCCTGACTGACAGACTGACTCACTGACTGACTGATACTGACTGACTGACTCACTGACTGACCGAGACTGACTGACTAACTGCCTGACTGACTGAGACTGGACTGACTGACTGACTGACTGACTAACTGACTGACTGAGACTGACTGCTTGACTCTCTGACTGGCTATTTCACTGACTGACTGAATGACTAAATGACTGACTGACACTGACTGACTGACTGCTTGACTACCTGACTGACTGCTTGACTGACTAACTGACTGGACAGGACTGACCGACTGACTGACTGACAGACTGACTGAATAAGGATGACTGACAGACTGACTGAATAAGGCTGACTGACTGACTGACTGACAGACTGACTGAATAAGGCTGACCGACTGACTGACTGCCTGACTGACTGACTGACTGAATGACTGACTGACTGACTGACCGAGACTGACTGACTGACTGACTGAGACTGGACTGGACTGACTGACTGACTGAGACTGACTGACTGCTTTAGTGACTAACTGACTGCACAGGACTGACCGACTGACTGACTGACTGACTGCCTGACTGACTGATTGACTGAATGACTGACTGACTGAGACTAAATGACTGACTGCTTGACTGACTGGCTGAAGGACTAACTGACTGACTGAGTGACTGACTGACTGGACTGACTGACTGAGACTGAATGACTGAGTGCTTGACTGATTGACTGTCAGACTGACTGACTGACTTCGCAAAAGGGAAAAATAAAAAAAAAAGAATTATAAAATTAGAAAAAAAATTTTTCATTTAAGATTTCCTTTCCGGCCGGGACTCGAACCCAGGGCCACTCGCTTGGAAGCCTAACACTCTAGCCATTAGTCTATGGGAGCTCTGTCGGTGGGAGTTTTAAATATAATAAAAACAAAAAATGCACCTTGGTAATTGTTTATTTAAACACTTTGAAATCTTCGTGTCGAAAAATTAAACTGACTCAGAATTTTCTTCCCTACATAAATAATCAATAATTGCAAAGGAAAGAAATTGAAAAAAAAAGAATTTTCAAATTAGAAAAGAAATATATACATTGACGATATTCGCTCCGGCTGGGACTCGAACCCAGGCCACTCGCTTGGAAGACCAGCGGTCTAGCCATTAGGCTATCGGAGTTCTGTCGAGCGGAGTCTTACTGCCTGACTGATACTGCCTGACTGACAGACTGACTCACTGACTGACTGATACTGACTGACTGACTCACTGACTGACCGAGACTGACTGACTAACTGCCTGACTGACTGAGACTGGACTGACTGACTGACTGACTGACTGACTGACTAACTGACTGACTGAGACTGACTGACTGACTGCTTGACTCTCTGACTGGCTATTTCACTGACTGACTGAATGACTAAATGACTGACTGACACTGACTGACTGACTGCTTGACTACCTGACTGACTGCTTGACTGACTAACTGACTGGACAGGACTGACCGACTGACTGACTGACAGACTGACTGAATAAGGATGACTGACAGACTGACTGAATAAGGCTGACTGACTGACTGACTGACAGACTGACTGAATAAGGCTGACCGACTGACTGACTGCCTGACTGACTGACTGACTGAATGACTGACTGACTGACTGACCGAGACTGACTGACTGACTGACTGAGACTGAACTGGACTGACTGACTGACTGACTGACTGAGACTGACTGACTGCTTTAGTGACTAACTGACTGCACAGGACTGACCGACTGACTGACTGACTGACTGCCTGACTGACTAACTGACTGAATGACTGACTGACTGAGACTAAATGACTGACTGCTTGACTGACTGGCTGAAGGACTAACTGACTGACTGAGTGACTGACTGACTGGACTGACTGACTGAGACTGAATGACTGAGTGCTTGACTGATTGACTGTCAGACTGACTGACTGACTTCGCAAAAGGGAAAAATAAAAAAAAAAGAATTATAAAATTAGAAAAAAATATTTGCATTTAAGATTTCCTTTCCGGCTGGGATTTGAACCCAGGGCGACACTCATGGAAGCCCAACGCTCTCGCCAATATACTTTCGGATCTCTGTTGATCGGTGTCTTAATTATAATAAAAACAAAAAATGCACCTTAGTAATTATTGATCTAAAATCTTTGAAATCTAAAGGTCGAATGATTAAACTGACTCAGAATTTTCTTCGGTACATAAATAATCCATATTTGCAAAAGAAAGAAATTGAAAAAAAAAAGAATCTTCAAATTAGAAGAGAAATATATACTTGGAAGATTTTCGTTCCGGCCGGGACTCGAACCCAGTACCACGCGCTTGGAACCCAACGGTCTAGCCATTAGGCTAACGGAGCTCTGTCGATGGAAGTCTTAAATATAATAAAAACAAAAAATGCACCTTGGTAATTATTGATTCAAACACTTTGAAATTTACAGGTCGAATAATTAAACTGACTCAGAATTTTTCTCCCTACAGAAATAATCAATATTCGCAAAAGAGAAAAATTAAAAAAAAAAGAAGAAGAAATTTCAAATTAGAAACTAAAAGTATACATTGAAGATTTTCGTTCAGGCTGGGACTCGACCCCAGGGCCACTCGCTTGGAAGCCTAACACTCTAGCCATTAGTCTATGGGAGCTCTGTCGGTCGGAGTTTTAAATATAATAAAAACAAAAAATGCACCTTGGTAATTGTTTATTTAAACACTTTGAAATCTTCGTGTCGAAAAATTAAACTGACTCAGAATTTTCTTCCCCACATAAATAATCAATAATTGCAAAGGAAAGAAATTGAAAAAAAAAAGAATTTTCCAATTAGAAAAGAAATATATACATTGAAGTTATTCGCTCCGGCTGGGACTCGAACCCAGGCCACTCGCTTGGAAGACCAGCAGTCTAGCCATTAGGCTATCGGAGTTCTGTCGAGCGGAGTCTTACTGCCTGACTGATACTGCCTGACTGACAGACTGACTCACTGACTGACTGATACTGACTGACTGACTCACTGACTGACCGAGACTGACTGACTAACTGCCTGACTGACTGAGACTGGACTGACTGACTGACTGACTGACTGACTGACTAACTGACTGACTGAGACTGACTGCTTGACTCTCTGACTGGCTATTTCACTGACTGACTGAATGACTAAATGACTGACTGACACTGACTGACTGACTGCTTGACTACCTGACTGACTGCTTGACTGACTAACTGACTGGACAGGACTGACCGACTGACTGACTGACAGACTGACTGAATAAGGATGACTGACAGACTGACTGAATAAGGCTGACTGACTGACTGACTGACAGACTGACTGAATAAGGCTGACCGACTGACTGACTGCCTGACTGACTGACTGACTGAATGACTGACTGACTGACTGACCGAGACTGACTGACTGACTGACTGAGACTGGACTGGACTGACTGACTGACTGAGACTGACTGACTGCTTTAGTGACTAACTGACTGCACAGGACTGACCGACTGACTGACTGACTGACTGCCTGACTGACTGACTGACTGAATGACTGACTGACTGAGACTAAATGACTGACTGCTTGACTGACTGGCTGAAGGACTAACTGACTGACTGACTGGACTGACTGACTGAGACTGAATGACTGAGTGCTTGACTGATTGACTGTCAGACTGACTGACTGACTTCGCAAAAGGGAAAAATAAAAAAAAAAAGAATTATAAAATTAGAAAAAAAATTTTTCATTTAAGATTTCCTTTCCGGCCGGGACTCGAACCCAGGGCCACTCGCTTGGAAGCCTAACACTCTAGCCATTAGTCTATGGGAGCTCTGTCGGTGGGAGTTTTAAATATAATAAAAACAAAAAATGCACCTTGGTAATTGTTTATTTAAACACTTTGAAATCTTCGTGTCGAAAAATTAAACTGACTCAGAATTTTCTTCCCTACATAAATAATCAATAATTGCAAAGGAAAGAAATTGAAAAAAAAAGAATTTTCAAATTAGAAAAGAAATATATACATTGACGATATTCGCTCCGGCTGGGACTCGAACCCAGGCCATTCGCTTGGAAGACCAGCGGTCTAGCCATTAGGCTATCGGAGTTCTGTCGAGCGGAGTCTTACTGCCTGACTGATACTGCCTGACTGACAGACTGACTCACTGACTGACTGATACTGACTGACTGACTCACTGACTGACCGAGACTGACTGACTAACTGCCTGACTGACTGAGACTGGACTGACTGACTGACTGACTGACTGACTGACTAACTGACTGACTGACTGCTTGACTCTCTGACTGGCTATTTCACTGACTGACTGAATGACTAAATGACTGACTGACACTGACTGACTGACTGCTTGACTACCTGACTGACTGCTTGACTGACTAACTGACTGGACAGGACTGACCGACTGACTGACTGACAGACTGACTGAATAAGGATGACTGACAGACTGACTGAATAAGGCTGACTGACTGACTGACTGACAGACTGACTGAATAAGGCTGACCGACTGACTGACTGCCTGACTGACTGACTGACTGAATGACTGACTGACTGACTGACCGAGACTGACTGACTGACTGACTGAGACTGAACTGGACTGACTGACTGACTGAGACTGACTGACTGCTTTAGTGACTAACTGACTGCACAGGACTGACCGACTGACTGACTGACTGACTGCCTGACTGACTGACTGACTGAATGACTGACTGACTGAGACTAAATGACTGACTGCTTGACTGACTGGCTGAAGGACTAACTGACTGACTGAGTGACTGACTGACTGGACTGACTGACTGAGACTGAATGACTGAGTGCTTGACTGATTGACTGTCAGACTGACTGACTGACTTTGCAAAAGGGAAAAATAAAAATAAAAAGAATTATAAAATTAGAAAAAAATATTTGCATTTAAGATTTCCTTTCCGGCTGGGATTTGAACCCAGGGCGACACTCATGGAAGCCCAACGCTCTCGCCAATATACTTTCGGAGCTCTGTTGATCGGTGTCTTAATTATAATAAAAACAAAAAATGCACCTTAGTAATTATTGATCTAAAATCTTTGAAATCTAAAGGTCGAATGATTAAACTGACTCAGAATTTTCTTCGGTACATAAATAATCCATATTTGCAAAAGAAAGAAATTGAAAAAAAAAGAATCTTCAAATTAGAAGAGAAATATATACTTGGAAGATTTTCGTTCCGGCCGGGACTCGAACCCAGTACCACGCGCTTGGAACCCAACGGTCTAGCCATTAGGCTATCGGAGCTCTGTCGATGGAAGTCTTAAATATAATAAAAACAAAAAATGCACCTTGGTAATTATTGATTCAAACACTTTGAAATTTACAGGTCGAATAATTAAACTGACTCAGAATTTTTCTCCCTACAGAAATAATCAATATTCGCAAAAGAGAAAAATTAAAAAAAAAAGAAGAAGAAATTTCAAATTAGAAACTAAAAGTATACATTGAAGATTTTCGTTCAGGCTGGGACTCGACCCCAGGGCCACTCGCTTGGAAGCCTAACACTCTAGCCATTAGTCTATGGGAGCTCTGTCGGTCGGAGTTTTAAATATAATAAAAACAAAAAATGCACCTTGGTAATTGTTTATTTAAACACTTTGAAATCTTCGTGTCGAAAAATTAAACTGACTCAGAATTTTCTTCCCTACATAAATAATCAATAATTGCAAAGGAAAGAAATTGAAAAAAAAAAGAATTTTCAAATTAGAAAAGAAATATATACATTGAAGATATTCGCTCCGGCTGGGACTCGAACCCAGGCCACTCGCTTGGAAGACCAGCGGTCTAGCCATTAGGCTATCGGAGTTCTGTCGAGCGGAGTCTTACTGCCTGACTGATACTGCCTGACTGACAGACTGACTCACTGACTGACTGATACTGACTGACTGACTCACTGACTGACCGAGACTGACTGACTAACTGCCTGACTGACTGAGACTGGACTGACTGACTGACTGACTGACTGACTGACTAACTGACTGACTGAGACTGACTGCTTGACTCTCTGACTGGCTATTTCACTGACTGACTGAATGACTAAATGACTGACTGACACTGACTGACTGACTGCTTGACTACCTCACTGACTGCTTGACTGACTAACTGACTGGACAGGACTGACCGACTGACTGACTGACAGACTGACTGAATAAGGATGACTGACAGACTGACTGAATAAGGCTGACTGACTGACTGACTGACAGACTGACTGAATAAGGCTGACCGACTGACTGACTGCCTGACTGACTGACTGACTGAATGACTGACTGACTGACTGACCAAGACTGACTGACTGACTGACTGAGACTGGACTGGACTGACTGACTGACTGACTGACTGAGACTGACTGACTGCTTTAGTGACTAACTGACTGCACAGGACTGACCGACTGACTGACTGACTGACTGCCTGACTGACTGACTGACTGAATGACTGACTGACTGAGACTAAATGACTGACTGCTTGACTGACTGGCTGAAGGACTAACTGACTGAATGAGTGACTGACTGACTGGACTGACTGACTGAGACTGAATGACTGAGTGCTTGACTGATTGACTGTCAGACTGACTGACTGACTTCGCAAAAGGGAAAAATAAAAAAAAAGAATTATAAAATTAGAAAAAAAATTTTTCATTTAAGATTTCCTTTCCGGCCGGGACTCGAACCCAGGGCCACTCGCTTGGAAGCCTAACACTCTAGCCATTAGTCTATGGGAGCTCTGTCGGTGGGAGTTTTAAATATAATAAAAACAAAAAATGCACCTTGGTAATTGTTTATTTAAACACTTTGAAATCTTCGTGTCGAAAAATTAAACTGACTCAGAATTTTCTTCCCTACATAAATAATCAATAATTGCAAAGGAAAGAAATAGAAAAAAAAAAAATTTTCAAATTAGAAAAGAAATATATACATTGACGATATTCGCTCCGGCTGGGACTCGAACCCAGGCCACTCGCTTGGAAGACCAGCGGTCTAGCCATTAGGCTATCGGAGTTCTGTCGAGTGGAGTCTTACTGCCTGACTGATACTGCCTGACTGACAGACTGACTCACTGACTGACTGATACTGACTGACTGACTCACTGACTGACCGAGACTGACTGACTAACTGCCTGACTGACTGAGACTGGACTGACTGACTGACTGACTGACTGACTGACTAACTGACTGACTGAGACTGACTGACTGACTGCTTGACTCTCTGACTGGCTATTTCACTGACTGACTGAATGACTAAATGACTGACTGACACTGACTGACTGACTGCTTGACTACCTGACTGACTGCTTGACTGACTAACTGACTGGACAGGACTGACCGACTGACTGACTGACAGACTGACTGAATAAGGATGACTGACAGACTGACTGAATAAGGCTGACTGACTGACTGACTGACAGACTGACTGAATAAGGCTGACCGACTGACTGACTGACTGACTGACTGACTGACTGAATGACTGACTGACTGACTGACCGAGACTGACTGACTGACTGACTGAGACTGAACTGGACTGACTGACTGACTGACTGACTGACTGAGACTGACTGACTGCTTTAGTGACTAACTGACTGCATAGGACTGACCGACTGACTGACTGACTGACTGCCTGACTGACTGACTGACTGAATGACTGACTGACTGAGACTAAATGACTGACTGCTTGACTGACTGGCTGAAGGACTAACTGACTGACTGAGTGACTGACTGACTGGACTGACTGACTGAGACTGAATGACTGAGTGCTTGACTGATTGACTGTCAGACTGACTGACTGACTTCGCAAAAGGGAAAAATAAAAAAAAAAGAATTATAAAATTAGAAAAAAATATTTGCATTTAAGATTTCCTTTCCGGCTGGGATTTGAACCCAGGGCGACACTCATGGAAGCCCAACGCTCTCGCCAATATACTTTCGGATCTCTGTTGATCGGTGTCTTAATTATAATAAAAACAAAAAATGCACCTTAGTAATTATTGATCTAAAATCTTTGAAATCTAAAGGTCGAATGATTAAACTGACTCAGAATTTTCTTCGGTACATAAATAATCCATATTTGCAAAAGAAAGAAATTGAAAAAAAAAAGAATCTTCAAATTAGAAGAGAAATATATACTTGGAAGATTTTCGTTCCGGCCGGGACTCGAACCCAGTACCACGCGCTTGGAACCCAACGGTCTAGCCATTAGGCTATCGGAGCTCTGTCGATGGAAGTCTTAAATATAATAAAAACAAAAAATGCACCTTGGTAATTATTGATTCAAACACTTTGAAATTTACAGGTCGAATAATTAAACTGACTCAGAATTTTTCTCCCTACAGAAATAATCAATATTCGCAAAAGAGAAAAATTAAAAAAAAAAGAAGAAGAAATTTCAAATTAGAAACTAAAAGTATACATTGAAGATTTTCGTTCAGGCTGGGACTCGACCCCAGGGCCACTCGCTTGGAAGCCTAACACTCTAGCCATTAGTCTATGGGAGTTCTGTCGAGCGGAGTCTTACTGCCTGACTGTACTGCCTGACTGACAGACTGACTCACTGACTGACTGATACTGACTGACTGACTCACTGACTGACCGAGACTGACTGACTAACTGCCTGACTGACTGAGACTGGACTGACTGACTGACTGACTTACTTACTGACTAACTGACTGACTGAGACTGACTGACTGCTTGACTCTCTGACTGGCTATTTCACTGACTGACTGAATGACTAAATGACTGACTGACACTGACTGACTGACTGCTTGACTACCTGACTGACTGCTTGACTGACTAACTGACTGGACAGGACTGACCGACTGACTGACTGACAGACTGACTGAATAAGGATGACTGACAGACTGACTGAATAAGGCTGACTGACTGACTGACTGACAGACTGACTGAATAAGGCTGACCGACTGACTGACTGCCTGACTGACTGACTGACTGACTGACCGAGACTGACTGACTGACTGACTGAGACTGGACTGGACTGACTGACTGACTGACTGAGACTGACTGACTGCTTTAGTGACTAACTGACTGCACAGGACTGACCGACTGACTGACTGACTGACTGCCTGACTGGCTGCCTGACTGAATGACTGACTGACTGAGACTAAATGACTGACTGCTTGACTGACTGGCTGAAGGACTAACTGACTGACTGAGTGACTGACTGACTGGACTGACTGACTGAGACTGAATGACTGAGTGCTTGACTGATTGACTGTCAGACTGACTGACTGACTTCGCAAAAGGGAAAAATAAAAAAAAAGAATTATAAAATTAGAAAAAAATATTTGCATTTAAGATTTCCTTTCCGGCCGGGACTCGAACCCAGTACCACGCGCTAGGAACCCAACGGTCTAGCCATTCGACTATCGGAGCTCTGTCGATGGAAGTCTTAAATATAATAAAAACAAAAAATGCACCTTGGTAATTATTGATTCAAACACTTTGAAATTTACAGGTCGAATAATTAAACTGACTCAGAATTTTTCTCCCTACATAAATAATCAATATTCGCAAAAGAGAAAAATTAAAAAAAAAGAAGAAGAAATTTCAAATTAGAAACTAAAAGAATACATTGAAGATTTTCGTTCAGGCTGGGACTCGAACCCAGGGCCACTCGCTTGGAAGCCTAACACTCTAGCCATTAGTCTATGGGAGCTCTGTCGGTGGGAGTTTTAAATATAATAAAAACAAAAAATGCACCTTGGTAATTGTTTATTTAAACACTTTGAAATCTTCGTGTCGAAAAATTAAACTGACTCAGAATTTTCTTCCCTACATAAATAATCAATAATTGCAAAGGAAAGAAATTGAAAAAAAAAAGAATTTTCAAATTAGAAAAGAAATATATACATTGAAGATATTCGCTCCGGCTGGGACTCGAACCCAGGCCACTCGCTTGGAAGACCAGCGGTCTAGCCATTAGGCTATCGGAGTTCTGTCGAGCAGAGTCTTACTGCCTGACTGATACTGCCTGACTGACAGACTGACTCACTGACTGACTGATATTGACTGACTGACTCACTGACTGACCGAGACTGACTGACTAACTGCCTGACTGACTGAGACTGGACTGACTGACTGACTGACTGACTGACTGACTAACTGACTGACTGAGACTGACTGACTGCTTGACTCTCTGACTGGCTATTTCACTGACTGACTGAATGACTAAATGACTGACTGACACTGACTGACTGACTGCTTGACTACCTGACTGACTGCTTGACTGACTAACTGACTGGACAGGACTGACCGACTGACTGACTGACAGACTGACTGAATAAGGATGACTGACAGACTGACTGAATAAGGCTGACTGACTGACTGACTGACAGACTGACTGAATAAGGCTGACCGAATGACTGACTGCCTGACTGACTGACTGACTGAATGACTGACTGACTGACTGACCGAGACTGACTGACTGACTGACTGAGACTGGACTGGACTGACTGACTGACTGACTGACTGAGACTGACTGACTGCTTTAGTGACTAACTGACTGCACAGGACTGACCGACTGACTGACTGACTGACTGCCTGACTGACTGACTGACTGAATGACTGACTGACTGAGACTAAATGATTGACTGCTCGACTGACTGGCTGAAGGACTAACTGACTGACTGAGTGACTGACTGACTGGACTGACTGACTGAGACTGAATGACTGAGTGCTTGACTGATTGACTGTCAGACTGACTGACTGACTTCGCAAAAGGGAAAAATAAAAAAAAAGAATTATAAAATTAGAAAAAAATATTTGCATTTAAGATTTCCTTTCCGGCCGGGACTCGAACCCAGTACCACGCGCTAGGAACCCAACGGTCTAGCCATTAGGCTATCGGAGCTCTGTCGATGGAAGTCTTAAATATAATAAAAACAAAAAATGCACCTTGGTAATTATTGATTCAAACACTTTGAAATTTACAGATCGAATAATTAAACTGACTCAGAATTTTTCTCCCTACATAAATAATCAATATTCGCAAAAGAGAAAAATTTAAAAAAAAAGAAGAAGAAATTTCAAATTAGAAACTGAAAGTATACATTGAAGATTTTCGTTCAGGCTGGGACTCGAACCCAGGGCCACTCGTTTGGAAGCCTAACACTCTAGCCATTAGTCTATGGGAGCTCTGTCGGTGGGAGTTTTAAATATAATAAAAACAAAAAATGCACCTTGGTAATTGTTTATTTAAACACTTTGAAATCCTCGTGTCGAAAAATTAAACTGACTCAGAATTTTCTTCCCTACATAAATAATCAATAATTGCAAAGGAAAGAAATTGAAAAAAAAAGAATTTTCAAATTAGAAAAGAAATATATACATTGAAGATATTCGCTCCGGCTGGGACTCGAACCCAGGCCACTCGCTTGGAAGACCAGCGGTCTAGCCATTAGGCTATCGGAGTTCTGTCGAGCGGAGTCTTACTGCCTGACTGATACTGCCTAACTGACAGACTGACTCACTGACTGACTGATATTGACTGACTGACTCACTGACTGACCGAGACTGACTGACTAACTGCCTGACTGACTGAGACTGGACTGACTGACTGACTGACTGACTGACTGACTAACTGACTGACTGAGACTGACTGACTGACTGCTTGACTCTCTGACTGGCTATTTCACTGACTGACTGAATGACTAAATGACTAAATGACTGACTGACACTGACTGACTGACTGCTTGACTACCTGACTGACTGCTTGACTGACTAACTGACTGGACAGGACTGACCGACTGACTGACTGACAGACTGACTGAATAAGGATGACTGACAGACTGACTGAATAAGGATGACTGACTGACTGACTGACAGACTGACTGAATAAGGCTGACCGACTGACTGACTGCCTGACTGACTGACTGACTGAATGACTGACTGACTGACTGACCGAGACTGACTGACTGACTGACTGAGACTGAACTGGACTGACTGACTGACTGACTGACTGAGACTGACTGACTGCTTTAGTGACTAACTGACTGCACAGGACTGACCGACTGACTGACTGACTGACTGCCTGACTGACTGACTGACTGAATAAGGCTGACCGACTGACTGACTGACTGCCTGACTGACTGACTGACTGAATGACTGACTGACCGAGACTGACTGACTGACTGACTGAGACTGGACTGGACTGACTGACTGACTGACTGACTGAGACTGACTGACTGCTTTAGTGACTAACTGACTGCACAGGACTGACCGACTGACTGACTGACTGACTGCCTGACTGACTGACTGACTGACTGACTGACTGCCTGACTGACTGACTGACTGAATGACTGACTGACTGAGACTAAATGACTGACTGCTTGACTGACTGGCTGAAGGACTAACTGACTGACTGAGTGACTGACTGACTGGACTGACTGACTGAGACTGAATGACTGAGTGCTTGACTGATTGACTGTCAGACTGACTGACTGACTTCGCAAAAGGGAAAAATAAAAAAAAAGAATTATAAAATTAGAAAAAAATATTTGCATTTAAGATTTCCTTTCCGGCCGGGACTCGAACCCAGTACCACGCGCTAGGAACCCAACGGTCTAGCCATTAGGCTATCGGAGCTCTGTCGATGGAAGTCTTAAATATAATAAAAACAAAAAATGCACCTTGGTAATTATTGATTCAAACACCTTGAAATTTACAGGTCGAATAATTAAACTGACTCAGAATTTTTCTCCCTACATAAATAATCAATATTCGCAAAAGAAAAAAATTAAAAAAAAAAAGAAGAAGGCTATCGGAGTTCTGTCGAGCGGAGTCTTACTGCCTGACTGATACTGCCTGACTGACAGACTGACTCACTGACTGACTGATACTGACTGACTGACTCACTGACTGACCGAGACTGACTGACTAACTGCCTGACTGACTGAGACTGGACTGACTGACTGACTGACTGACTGACTGACTAACTGACTGAGACTGACTGACTGACTGCTTGACTCTCTGACTGGCTATTTCACTGACTGACTGAATGACTAAATGACTGACTGACACTGACTGACTGACTGCTTGACTACCCGACTGACTGCTTGACTGACTAACTGACTGGACAGGACTGACCGACTGACTGACTGACAGACTGACTGGATAAGGATGACTGACAGACTGACTGAATAAGGCTGACTGACTGACTGACTGACAGACTGACTGAATAAGGCTGACCGACTGACTGACTGCCTGACTGATTGACTGACTGAATGACTGACTGACTGACTGACCGAGACTGACTGACTGACTGACTGAGACTGGACTGGACTGACTGACTGACTGACTGACTGAGACTGACTGACTGCTTTAGTGACTAACTGACTGCACAGGACTGACCGACTGACTGACTGACTGACTGCCTGACTGACTGACTGACTGAATGACTGACTGACTGAGACTAAATGACTGACTGCTTGACTGACTGGCTGAAGGACTAACTGACTGACTGAGTGACTGACTGACTGGACTGACTGACTGAGACTGAATGACTGAGTGCTTGACTGATTGACTGTCAGACTGACTGACTGACTTCGCAAAAGGGAAAAATAAAAAAAAATTAGAAAAAAATATTTGCATTTAAGATTTCCTTTCCGGCTGGGATTTGAACCCAGGGCGACACTCATGGAGGCCCAACGCTCTCGCCAATATACTATCGGATCTCTGTTGATCGGTGTCTTAATTATAATAAAAACAAAAAATGCACCTTAGTAATTATTGATCTAAAATCTTTGAAATCTAAAGGTCGAATGATTAAACTGACTCAGAATTTTCTTCCGTACATAAATAATCCATATTTGCAAAAGAAAGAAATTGAAAAAAAAAAAGAATCTTCAAATTAGAAGAGAAATATATACATGGAAGATTTTCGTTCCGGCCGGGACTCGAACCCAGTACCACGCGCTTGGAACCCAACGGTCTAGCCATTAGGCTATCGGAGCTCTGTCTATGGAAGTCTTAAATATAATAAAAACAAAAAATGCACCTTGGTAATTATTGATTCAAACACTTTGAAATTTACAGGTCGAATAATTAAACTGACTCAGAATTTTTCTCCCTACATAAATAATCAATATTCGCAAAAGAGAAAAATTAAAAAAAAAAGAAGAAGAAATTTCAAATTAGAAACTAAAATTATACATTGAAGATTTTCGTTCAGGCTGGGACTCGTACCCAGGGCCACTCGCTTGGAAGCCTAACACTCTATCCATTAGTCTATGGGAGCTCTGTCGGTGGGAGTTTTAAATATAATAAAAACAAAAAATGCACCTTGGTAATTGTTTATTTAAACACTTTGAAATCTTCGTGTCGAAAAATTAAACTGACTCAGAATTTTCTTCCCTACATAAATAATCAATAATTGCAAAGGAAAGAAATTGAAAAAAAAAAAGAATTTTCAAATTAGAAAAGAAATATATACATTGAAGATATTCGCTCCGGCTGGGACTCGAACCCAGGCCACTCGCTTGGAAGACCAGCGGTCTAGCCATTAGGCTATCGGAGTTCTGTCGAGCGGAGTCTTACTGCCTGACTGATACTGCCTGACTGACAGACTGACTCACTGACTGACTGATACTGACTGACTGACTCACTGACTGACCGAGACTGACTGACTAACTGCCTGACTGACTGAGACTGGACTGACTGAGACTGGACTGACTGACTGACTGACTGACTGACTGACTGACTAACTGACTGACTGAGACTGACTGACTGACTGCTTGACTCTCTGACTGGCTATTTCACTGACTGACTGAATGACTAAATGACTGACTGACACTGACTGACTGACTGCTTGACTACCTGACTGACTGCTTGACTGACTAACTGACTGGACAGGACTGACCGACTGACTGACTGACAGACTGACTGAATAAGGATGACTGACAGACTGACTGAATAAGGCTGACTGACTGACTGACTGACTGACTGACTGAATAAGGCTGACCGACTGACTGACTGCCTGACTGACTGACTGACTGAATGACTGACTGACTGACTGACCGAGACTGACTGACTGACTGACTGAGACTGGACTGGACTGACTGACTGACTGAGACTGACTGACTGCTTTAGTGACTAACTGACTGCACAGGACTGACCGACTGACTGACTGACTGACTGCCTGACTGACTGACTGACTGCCTGACTGACTGACTGAGACTAAATGACTGACTGCTTGACTGACTGGCTGAAGGACTAACTGACTGACTGAGTGACTGACTGACTGGACTGACTGACTGAGACTGAATGACTGAGTGCTTGACTGATTGACTGTCAGACTGACTGACTGACTTCGCAAAAGGGAAAAATAAAAAAAAAAAAGAATTATAAAATTGGAAAAAAATATTTGCATTTAAGATTTCCTTTCCGGCTGGGATTTGAACCCAGGGCGACACTCATGGAAGCCCAACGCTCTCGCCAATATACTATCGGATCTCTGTTGATCGGTGTCTTAATTATAATAAAAACAAAAAATGCACCTTAGTAATTATTGATCTAAAATCTTTGAAATCTAAAGGTCGAATGATTAAACTGACTCTGAATTTTCTTCCGTACATAAATAATCCATATTTGCAAAAGAAAGAAATTGAAAAAAAAAGAATCTTCAAATTAGAAGAGAAATATATACATGGAAGATTTTCGTTCCGGCCGGGACTCGAACCCAGTACCACGCGCTTGGAACCCAACGGTCTAGCCATTAGGCTATCGGAGCTCTGTCGATGGAAGTCTTAAATATAATAAAAACAAAAAATGCACCTTGGTAATTATTGATTCAAACACTTTGAAATTTACAGGTCGAATAATTAAACTGACTCAGAATTTTACTCCCTACAGAAATAATCAATATTCGCAAAAGAGAAAAATTTAAAAAAAAAGAAGAAGAAATTTCAAATTAGAAACTAAAAGTATACATTGAAGATTTTCGTTCAGGCTGGGACTCGAACCCAGGGCCACTCGCTTGGAAGCCTAACACTCTAGCCATTAGTCTATTCGAGCTCTGTCGGTGGGAGTTTTAAATATAATAAAAACAAAAAATGCACCTTGGTAATTGTTTATTTAAACACTTTGAAATCTTCGTGTCGAAAAATTAAACTGACTCCGAATTTTCTTCCCTACATAAATAATCAATAATTGCAAAGGAAAGAAATTGAAAAAAAAAAAGAATTTTCAAATTAGAAAAGAAATATATACATTGAAGATATTCGCTCCGGCTGGGACTCGAACCCAGGCCACTCGCTTGGAAGACCAGCGGTCTAGCCATTAGGCTATCGGAGTTCTGTCGAGCGGAGTCTTACTGCCTGACTGATACTGCCTGACTGACAGACTGACTCACTGACTGACTGATACTGACTGACTGACTCACTGACTGACCGAGACTGACTGACTAACTGCCTGACTGACTGAGACTGGACTGACTGACTGACTGACTGACTGACTGACTAACTGACTGACTGAGACTGACTGACTGACTGCTTGACTCTCTGACTGGCTATTTCACTGACTGACTGAATGACTAAATGACTGACTGACACTGACTGACTGACTGCTTGACTACCTGACTGACTGCTTGACTGACTAACTGACTGGACAGGACTGACCGACTGACTGACTGACAGACTGACTGAATAAGGATGACTGACAGACTGACTGAATAAGGCTGACTGACTGATTGACTGACAGACTGACTGAATAAGGCTGACCGACTGACTGACTGACTGACTGACTGCCTGACTGAATGACTGACTGACTGACTGACCGAGACTGACTGACTGACTGACTGACTGAGACTGGACTGACTGACTGACTGACTGACTGAGACTGACTGACTGCTTTAGTGACTAACTGACTGCACAGGACTGACCGACTGACTGACTGACTGCCTGACTGACTGACTGACTGAATGACTGACTGACTGAGACTAAATGACTGACTACTTGACTGACTGGCTGAAGGACTAACTGACTGACTGAGTGACTGACTGACTGGACTGACTGACTGAGACTGAATGACTGAGTGCTTGACTGATTGACTGTCAGACTGACTGACTGACTTCGCAAAAGGGAAAAATAAAAAAAAAAAGAATTATAAAATTAGAAAAAAATATTTGCATTTAAGATTTCCTTTCCGGCTGGGATTTGAACCCAGGGCGACACTCATGGAAGCCCAACGCTCTCGCCAATATACTATCGGATCTCTGTTGATCGGTGTCTTAATTATAATAAAAACAAAAAATGCACCTTAGTAATTATTGATCTAAAATCTTTGAAATCTAAAGGTCGAATGATTAAACTGACTCAGAATTTTCTTCCGTACATAAATAATCCATATTTGCAAAAGAAAGAAATTGAAAAAAAAAGAATCTTCAAATTAGAAGAGAAATATATACATGGAAGATTTTCGTTCCGGCCGGGACTCGAACCCAGTACCACGCGCTTGGAACCCAACGGTCTAGCCATTAGGCTATCGGAGCTCTGTCGATGGAAGTCTTAAATATAATAAAAACAAAAAATGCACCTTGGTAATTATTGATTCAAACACTTTGAAATTTACAGGTCGAATAATTAAACTGACTCAGAATTTTTCTCCCTACATAAATAATCAATATTCGCAAAAGAGAAAAATTAAAAAAAAAGAAGAAGAAATTTCAAATTAGAAACTAAAAGTATACATTGAAGATTTTCGTTCAGGCTGGGACTCGAACCCAGGGCCACTCGCTTGGAAGCCTAACACTCTAGCCATTAGTCTATGGGAGCTCTGTCGGTGGGAGTTTTAAATATAATAAAAACAAAAAATGCACCTTGGTAATTGTTTATTTAAACACTTTGAAATCTTTGTGTCGAAAAATTAAACTGACTCAGAATTTTCTTCCCTACATAAATAATCAATAATTGCAAAGGAAAGAAATTGAAAAAAAAAAGAATTTTCAAATTAGAAAAAAAATATATACATTGAAGATATTCGCTCCGGCTGGGACTCGAACCCAGGCCACTCGCTTGGAAGACCAGCGGTCTAGCCATTTGGCTATCGGAGTTCTGTCGAGCGGAGTCTTACTGCCTGACTGATACTGCCTGACTGACAGACTGACTCACTGACTGACTGATACTGACTGACTGATACTGACTGACTGACCGAGACTGACTGACTAACTGCCTGACTGACTGAGACTGGACTGACTGACTGACTGACTGACTGACTGACTGACTGACTGACTGAGACTGACTGAGACTGACTGAATGACTGCTTGACTCTCTGACTGGCTATTTCACTGACTGACTGAATGACTAAATGACTGACTGACACTGACTGACTGACTGCTTGACTACCTGACTGACTGCTTGACTAACTGACTGGACAGGACTGACCGACTGACTGACTGACAGACTGACTGAATAAGGATGACTGACAGACTGACTGAATAAGGCTGACTGACTGACTGACTGACAGACTGACTGAATAAGGCTGACCGACTGACTGACTGCCTGACTGACTGACTGACTGAATGACTGACTGACTGACTGACCGAGACTGACTGACTGACTGACTGAGACTGGACTGGACTGACTGACTGACTGACTGACTGAGACTGACTGACTGCTTTAGTGACTAACTGACTGCACAGGACTGACCGACTGACTGACTGACTGAATGACTGACTGACTGAGACTAAATGACTGACTGCTTGACTGACTGGCAGAAGGACTAACTGACTGACTGAGTGACTGACTGGACTGACTGACTGAGACTGAATGACTGAGTGCTTGACTGATTGACTGTCAGACTGACTGACTGACTTCGCAAAAGGGAAAAATAAAAAAAAAGAATTATAAAATTAGAAAAAAATATTTGCATTTAAGATTTCCTTTCCGGCTGGGATTTGAACCCAGGGCGACACTCATGGAAGCCCAACGCTCTCGCCAATATACTATCGGATCTCTGTTGATCGGTGTCTTAATTATAATAAAAACAAAAAATGCACCTTAGTAATTATTGATCTAAAGTCTTTGAAATCTAAAGGTCGAATGATTAAACTGACTCAGAATTTTCTTCCGTACATAAATAATCCATATTTGCAAAAGAAAGAAATTGAAAAAAAAAGAATCTTCAAATTAGAGGAAAAATATATACATGGAAGATTTTCGTTCCGGCCGGGACTCGAACCCAGTACCACGCGCTTGGAACCCAACGGTCTAGCCATTAGGCTATCGGAGCTCTGTCGATGGAAGTCTTAAATATAATAAAAACAAAAAATGCACCTTGGTAATTATTGATTCAAACACTTTGAAATTTACAGGTCGAATAATTAAACTGACTCAGAATTTTTCTCCCTACATAAATAATCAATATTCGCAAAAGAGAAAAATTAAAAAAAAAGAAGAAATTTCAAATTAGAAACTAAAAGTATACATTGAAGATTTTCGTTCAGGCTGGGACTCGAACCCAGGGCCACTCGCTTGGAAGCCTAACACTCTAGCCATTAGTCTATGGGAGCTCTCTCTGTGGGAGTTTTAAATATAATAAAAACAAAAAATGCACCTTGGTAATTGTTTATTTAAACACTTTGAAATCTTCGTGTCGAAAAATTAAACTGACTCAGAATTTTCTTCCCTACATAAATAATCAATAATTTGCAAAGGAAAGAAATTGAAAAAAAAAAGAATTTTCAAATTAGAAAAGAAATATATACATTGAAGATATTCGCTCCGGCTGGGACTCGAACCCAGGCCACTCGCTTGGAAGACCAGCGGTCTAGCCATTAGGCTATCGGAGTTCTGTCGAGCGGAGTCTTACTGCCTGACTGATACTGCCTGACTGACAGACTGACTCACTGACTGACTGATACTGACTGACTGACTCACTGACTGACCGAGACTGACTGACTAACTGCCTGACTGACTGAGACTGGACTGACTGACTGACTGACTGACTGACTGACTAACTGACTGACTGAGACTGACTGACTGACTGCTTGACTCTCTGACTGGCTATTTCACTGACTGACTGAATGACTAAATGACTGACTGACACTGACTGACTGACTGCTTGACTACCTGACTGACTGCTTGACTGACTAACTGACTGGACAGGACTGACCGACTGACTGACTGACAGACTGACTGAATAAGGATGACTGACAGACTGACTGAATAAGGCTGACTGACTGACTGACTGACAGACTGACTGAATAAGGCTGACCGACTGACTGACTGCCTGACTGACTGACTGACTGAATGACTGACTGACTGACTGACCGAGACTGACTGACTGACTGACTGAGACTGGACTGGACTGACTGACTGACTGAGTTTGACTGACTGCTTTAGTGACTAACTGACTGCACAGGACTGACCGACTGACTGACTGACTGACTGCCTGACTGACTGACTGACTGAATGACTGACTGACTGAGACTAAATGACTGACTGCTTGACTGACTGGCTGAAGGACTAACTGACTGACTGAGTGACTGACTGACTGGACTGACTGACTGAGACTGAATGACTGAGTGCTTGACTGATTGACTGTCAGACTGACTGACTGACTTCGCAAAAGGGAAAAATAAAAAAAAAGAATTATAAAATTAGAAAAAAATATTTGCCTTTAAGATTTCCTTTCCGGCTGGGATTTGAACCCAGGGCGACACTCATGGAAGCCCAACGCTCTCGCCAATATACTATCGGATCTCTGTTGATCGGTGTCTTAATTATAATAAAAACAAAAAATGCACCTTAGTAATTATTGATCTAAAATCTTTGAAATCTAAAGGTCGAATGATTAAACTGACTCAGAATTTTCTTCCGTACATAAATAATCCATATTTGCAAAAGAAAGAAATTGAATAAAAAAAGAATCTTCAAATTAGAAGAGAAATATATACATGGAAGATTTTCGTTCCGGCCGGGAGTCGAACCCAGTACCACGCGCTTGGAACCCAACGGTCTAGCCATTAGGCTATCGGAGCTCTGTCGATGGAAGTCTTAAATATAATAAAAACAAAAAATGCACCTTGGTAATTATTGATTCAAACACTTTGAAATTTACAGGTCGAATAATTAAACTGACTCAGAATTTTTCTCCCTACATAAATAATCAATATTCGCAAAAGAGAAAAATTAAAAAAAAAGAAGAAGAAATTTCAAATTAGAAACTAAAAGTATACATTGAAGATTTTCTTTCAGGCTGGGACTCGAACCCAGGGCCACTCGCTTGGAAGCCTAACACTCTAGCCATTAGTCTATGGGAGCACTGTCGGTGGGAGTTTTAAATATAATAAAAACAAAAAATGCACCTTGGTAATTGTTTATTTAAACACTTTGAAATCTTTGTGTCGAAAAATTAAACTGACTCAGAATTTTCTTCCCTACATAAATAATCAATAATTGCAAAGGAAAGAAATTGAAAAAAAAAAGAATTTTCAAATTAGAAAAGAAATATATACATTGGAGATATTCGCTCTGGCTGGGACTCGAACCCAGGCCACTCGCTTGGAAGACCAGCGGTCAAGCCATTTGGCTATCGGAGTTCTGTCGAGTGGAGTCTTACTGCCTGACTGATACTGCCTGACTGACAGACTGACTCACTGACTGACTGATACTGACTGACTGACTCCCTGACTGACCGAGACTGACTGACTAACTGCCTGACTGACTGAGACTGGACTGACTGACTGACTGACTGACTGACTGACTAACTGACTGACTGAGACTGACTGAGACTGACTGACTGACTGCTTGACTCTCTGACTGGCTATTTCACTGACTGACTGAATGACTAAATGACTGACTGACACTGACTGACTGACTGCTTGACTACCTGACTGACTGCTTGACTAACTGACTGGACAGGACTGACCGACTGACTGACTGACAGACTGACTGAATAAGGATGACTGACAGACTGACTGAATAAGGCTGACTGACTGACTGACAGACTGACTGAATAAGGCTGACCGACTGACTGACTGCCTGACTGACTGACTGACTGAATGACTGACTGACTGACTGACCGAGACTGACTGACTGACTGACTGAGACTGGACTGGACTGACTGACTGTCTGACTGACTGAGACTGACTGACTGCTTTAGTGACTAACTGACTGCACAGGACTGACCGACTGACTGACTGACTGAATGACTGACTGACTGAGACTAAATGACTGACTGCTTGACTGACTGGCAGAAGGACTAACTGACTGACTGAGTGACTGACTGACTGGACTGACTGACTGAGACTGAATGACTGAGTGCTTGACTGATTGACTGTCAGACTGACTGACTGACTTCGCAAAAGGGAAAAATAAAAAAAAAAGAATTATAAAATTAGAAAAAAATATTTGCATTTAAGATTTCCTTTCCGGCTGGGATTTGAACCCAGGGCGACACTCATGGAAGCCCAACGCTCTCGCCAATATACTATCGGATCTCTGTTGATCGGTGTCTTAATTATAATAAAAACAAAAAATGCACCTTAGTAATTATTGATCTAAAGTCTTTGAAATCTAAAGGTCGAATGATTAAACTGACTCAGAATTTTCTTCCGTACATAAATAATCCATATTTGCAAAAGAAAGAAATTGAAAAAAAAAGAATCTTCAAATTAGAGGAGAAATATATACATGGAAGATTTTCGTTCCGGCCGGGACTCGAACCCAGTACCACGCGCTTGGAACCCAACGGTCTAGCCATTAGGCTATCGGAGCTCTGTCGATGGAAGTCTTAAATATAATAAAAACAAAAAATGCACCTTGGTAATTATTGATTCAAACACTTTGAAATTTACAGGTCGAATAATTAAACTGACTCAGAATTTTTCTCCCTACATAAATAATCAATATTCGCAAAAGAGAAAAATTAAAAAAAAAAGAAGAAATTTCAAATTAGAAACTAAAAGTATACATTGAAGATTTTCGTTCAGGCTGGGACTCGAACCCAGGGCCACTCGCTTGGAAGCCTAACACTCTAGCCATTAGTCTATGGGAGCTCTCTCTGTGGGAGTTTTAAATATAATAAAAACAAAAAATGCACCTTGGTAATTGTTTATTTAAACACTTTGAAATCTTCGTGTCGAAAAATTAAACTGACTCAGAATTTTCTTCCCTACATAAATAATCAATAATTTGCAAAGGAAAGAAATTGAAAAAAAAAAAGAATTTTCAAATTAGAAAAGAAATATATACATTGAAGATATTCGCTCCGGCTGGGACTCGAACCCAGGCCACTCGCTTGGAAGACCAGCGGTCTAGCCATTAGGCTATCGGAGTTCTGTCGAGCGGAGTCTTACTGCCTGACTGATACTGCCTGACTGACAGACTGACTCACTGACTGACTGATACTGACTGACTGACTCACTGACTGACCGAGACTGACTGACTAACTGCCTGACTGACTGAGACTGGACTGACTGACTGACTGACTGACTGACTGACTAACTGACTGACTGAGACTGACTGACTGACTGCTTGACTCTCTGACTGGCTATTTCACTGACTGACTGAATGACTAAATGACTGACTGACACTGACTGACTGACTGCTTGACTACCTGACTGACTGCTTGACTGACTAACTGACTGGACAGGACTGACCGACTGACTGACTGACAGACTGACTGAATAAGGATGACTGACAGACTGACTGAATAAGGCTGACTGACTGACTGACTGACAGACTGACTGAATAAGGCTGACCGACTGACTGACTGCCTGACTGACTGACTGACTGAATGACTGACTGACTGACTGACCGAGACTGACTGACTGACTGACTGAGACTGGACTGGACTGACTGACTGACTGACTGACTGAGACTGACTGACTGCTTTAGTGACTAACTGACTGCCTGACTGACTGACTGACTGAATGACTGAGACTAAATGACTGACTGCTTGACTGACTGGCTGAAGGACTAACTGACTGACTGAGTGACTGACTGACTGGACTGACTGACTGAGACTGAATGACTGAGTGCTTGACTGATTGACTGTCATACTGACTGACTGACTTCGCAAAAGGGAAAAATAAAAAAAAAAAGAATTATAAAATTAGAAAAAAATATTTGCATTTAAGATTTCCTTTCCGGCTGGGATTTGAACCCAGGGCGACACTCATGGAAGCCCAACGCTCTCGCCAATATACTATCGGATCTCTGTTGATCGGTGTCTTAATTATAATAAAAACAAAAAATGCACCTTAGTAATTATTGATCTAAAATCTTTGAAATCTAAAGGTCGAATGATTAAACTGACTCAGAATTTTCTTCCGTACATAAATAATCCATATTTGCAAAAGAAAGAAATTGAAAAAAAAAAGAATCTTCAAATTAGAGGAGAAATATATACATGGAAGATTTTCGTTCCGGCCGGGACTCGAACCCAGTACCACGCGCTTGGAACCCAACGGTCTAGCCATTAGGCTATCGGAGCTCTGTCGATGGAAGTCTTAAATATAATAAAAACAAAAAATGCACCTTGGTAATTATTGATTCAAACACTTTGAAATTTACAGGTCGAATAATTAAACTGACTCAGAATTTTTCTCCCTACATAAATAATCAATATTCGCAAAAGAGAAAAATTAAAAAAAGAAGAAGAAGAAATTTCAAATTAGAAACTAAAAGTATACATTGAAGATTTTCGTTCAGGCTGGGACTCGAACCCAGGGCCACTCGCTTGGAAGCCTAACACTCTAGCCATTAGTCTACGGGAGCTCTCTCTGTGGGAGTTTTAAATATAATAAAAACAAAAAATGCACCTTGGTAATTGTTTATTTAAACACTTTGAAATCTTCGTGTCGAAAAATTAAACTGACTCAGAATTTTCTTCCCTACATAAATAATCAATAATTGCAAAGGAAAGAAATTGAAAAAAAAAAAGAATTTTCAAATTAGAAAAGAAATATATACATTGAAGATATTCGCTCCGGCTGGGACACGAACCCAGGCCACTCGCTTGGAAGACCAGCGGTCTAGCCATTAGGCTATCGGAGTTCTGTCGAGCGGAGTCTTACTGCCTGACTGATACTGCCTGACTGACAGACTGACTCACTGACTGACTGATACTGACTGACTGACTCACTGACTGACCGAGACTGACTGACTAACTGCCTGACTGACTGAGACTGGACTGACTCACTGACTGACCGAGACTGACTGACTAACTGCCTGACTGACTGAGACTGGACTGACTGAGTGACTGACTGACTGACTGACTAACTGACTGACTGAGACTGACTGACTGACTGCTTGACTCTCTGACTGGCTATTTCACTGACTGACTGAATGACTAAATGACTGACTGACACTGACTGACTGACTGCTTGACTACCTGACTGACTGCTTGACTGACTAACTGACTGGACAGGACTGACCGACTGACTGACTGACAGACTGACTGAATAAGGATGAGTGACAGACTGACTGAATAAGGCTGACTGACTGACTGACTGACAGACTGACTGAATAAGGCTGACCGACTGACTGACTGACAGACTGACTGAATAAGGCTGACCGACTGACTGACTGCCTGACTGACTGACTGACTGAATGACTGACTGACTGACTGACCGAGACTGACTGACTAACTGACTGAGACTGGACTGGACTGACTGACTGACTGAGACTGACTGACTGCTTTAGTGACTAACTGACTGCACAGGACTGACCGACTGACTGACTGACTGACTGCCTGACTGACTGACTGACTGAATGACTGACTGACTGAGACTAAATGACTGACTGCTTGACTGACTGGCTGAAGGACTAACTGACTGACTGAGTGACTGACTGACTGGACTGACAGACTGAGACTGAATGACTGAGTGCTTGACTGATTGACTGTCAGACTGACTGACTGACTTCGCAAAAGGGAAAAATAAAAAAAAAGAATTATAAAATTAGAAAAAAATATTTGCATTTAAGATTTCCTTTCCGGCTGGGATTTGAACCCAGGGCGACACTCATGGAAGCCCAACGCTCTCGCCAATATACTGTCGGATCTCTGTTGATCGGTGTCTTAATTATAATAAAAACAAAAAATGCACCTTAGTAATTATTGATCTAAAATCTTTGAAATCTAAAGGTCGAATGATTAAACTGACTCAGAATTTTCTTCCGTACATAAATAATCCATATTTGCAAAAGAAAGAAATTGAAAAAAAAAAGAATCTTCAAATTAGAAGAGAAATATATACATGGAAGATTTTCGTTCCGGCCGGGACTCGAACCCAGGGCCACTCGCTTGGAAGCCTAACACTCTAGCCATTAGTCTATGGGAGCACTGTCGGTGGGAGTTTTAAATATAATAAAAACAAAAAATGCACCTTGGTAATTGTTTATTTAAACACTTTGAAATCTTCGTGTCGAAAAATTAAACTGACTCAGAATTTTCTTCCCTACATAAATAATCAATAATTGCAAAGGAAAGAAATTGAAAAAAAAAAGAATTTTCAAATTAGAAAAGAAATATATACATTGAAGATATTCGCTCCGGCTGGGACTCGAACCCAGGCCACTCGCTTGGAAGACCAGCGGTCAAGCCATTTGGCTATCGGAGTTCTGTCGAGTGGAGTCTTACTGCCTGACTGATACTGCCTGACTGACAGACTGACTCACTGACTGACTGATACTGACTGACTGACTCATTGACTGACCGAGACTGACTGACTAACTGCCTGACTGACTGAGACTGGACTGACTGACTGACTGACTGACTGACTGACTAACTGACTGACTGAGACTGACTGACCTGACTGCTTGACTCTCTGACTGGCTATTTCACTGACTGACTGAATGACTAAATGACTGACTGACACTGACTGACTGACTGCTTGACTGACTAACTGACTGGACAGGACTGACAGACTGACTGAATAAGGATGACTGACAGACTGACTGAATAAGGCTGACTGGACTGACAGACTGACTGAATAAGGCTGACCGACTGACTGACTGCCTGACTGACTGACTGACTGAATGACTGACTGACTGACTGACCGAGACTGACTGACTGACTGACTGAGACTGGACTGGACTGACTGACTGACTGACTGACTGAGACTGACTGACTGCTTTAGTGACTAACTGACTGCACAGGACTGACCGACTGACTGACTGACTGACTGACTGAATGACTGACTGACTGAGACTAAATGACTGACTGCTTGACTGACTGGCTGAAGGACTAACTGACTGACTGAGTGACTGACTGACTGGACTGACTGACTGAGACTGAATGACTGAGTGCTTGACTGATTGACTGTCAGACTGACTGACTGACTTCGCAAAAGGGAAAAATAAAAAAAAAGAATTATAAAATTAGAAAAAAATATTTGCATTTAAGATTTCCTTTCCGGCTGGGATTTGAACCCAGGGCGACACTCATGGAAGCCCAA
>NW_026558608.1:0-148632 GCF_026930045.1 Uloborus diversus
TAACGGCCTTTTTATTAATAGCATTATTGTCAGTGGCTACTGATATGACATTAAACCCTATGGCAGCTAAACCAATCAAGATTTTTTTTATACAGTAGAGAACCAATTATCCGGGAAGTTCGGGACCATCGCTATCCCGGATATCTGAATTTCCCGGTTTTCTGGATTGCTAAAAAGCGCTATTGGCCGATTGTTTGTAAAATTTAAATTACTATATAATAAATAATTAAGCATATTAAAATAAGAAGAAAACAGTTCAGAAATGCTTATGAATATCGAAATATAAAAAACTATTATTGTGAGAATAATTTAAACACTAAAAAACTTAAGTTATTCATAATACATGAGACCCTCACATTCTGTTTGGAAAAGAAAAAAAAATCCACCACTTTTCGATGTTTTAAAACGAAAGAAAATGAAGGGAAGGGCAAAAAATAAGTTTTTGAACCTAAATCTGCAAATTTCTACTATGTGTATAAAAAAAATTCGCTTTCTATGCGACAATATTCATTTCCTTAGCTATCAATTAGAATAAAACACGAAAATTTCAAACTTACGAATGTACTTTTTAGTTCAAGAAAATATTTCGGAAATTTTGACCCGCATAAAGGATAACCATTTTAAGTTAGTGTTTGCAAACATTTTCTCGAGTTATGCGTGAGTAATATGTTGTTTATTAAGAAATCGTTCATATTCTTTTTGGTATTTCAAAAAAAGAAAAAAAAAAGCTTAATTTTTCAAAAATTGCCAAAATTGCTTATTTAAAAAAAATAACGGGAAAGTAGGGAAAAAGTTGCCGGTTTTCTGGTTTCCCGGTTTATTGGTTCCCGGATAAAAGGTTCTGCACTGTATATGAATGGAAATCGTCAGCATCTATGCTACGGACTGGCAAAATTTGTGCCACATCTTTGTACGGAGACAATAAACTTTGGATCATAAATGTGAAAGCACTGGATGCAGCATTTGAGTCATTGTGGGACATACCAAATATTTCCCCCCCGACATAATCAAAATTAGGCTTTAAATGTATTTCATCAATCATCAAACTGATAATTTTCTCTTTCTCCTCTAAAAAAGTATATTTTTGTTTTACATAACTTAAAAAATTCTCATCATCTTGTTCACTGCAAGGATTCACATTAAATTCTGCACATATTCTTCTCAAAGTACTTACAAGAGGTAAAATAAAAACATTTGAACTTCGTAAAAATTTGTAACAATGAGGAGAAATAGACTTTAAGAGACAACAAAATACGAGAAAACTGGGAGAATACCTACGTTGCTGTTTTGTTACATTAAAGTTAGCAAACTGTTCAATTACAAAATTTAAAAACTTGATCTGTGAATCATCATTGCAACTATCTTTAAGTTTTAGGAGAAGCTGAACAACAACATCACAAATTACTTTTGATTCATCAGAATTATTCACATCTGACTTACTTAACATTTTCAAAGAAGACAAAATTTTAAACAATATATTTGAATCATCGACTTTCATTGGAAAATCAAAAGTATCTAGTTTTTTTAACGAAAAATTTTTATGGAATACATATACATTTAAATCATTCTTTACAAGCATGCTGCACAATACCTCATGAGTTTCTGACAGATGCAACAAGAGCACGGAATCTTCTTTAGGAATGTAAGTCCAAAATTCATCAAGTTTTTGCTCTTGAAAACATTTTCTTTTAAGGTAGAAAACAGAGTTTTGTTTTTATACTCATTGTCAGCAATAATGCTTGCCTCTTGAGCTTTTTTAAAGAGATATTCCTCTAATCTCTTACGTTTTTTAGAAGGAGATTCTCGAGCAGGTGTGACTGATGGCTGGAGGTAAGATGGACAGTTACCCGGCAAAAATACAGGAATCTCTCCGTCTCTTAAACGAGGATGTTTTAGTTCACTCTTTAGAAGTCTCATCGACTTTTCATCGAAGAATTCTGCTTCATGAAGAATGTCTTCTTTGCGAAAATGTAATTCACATACCTAAGGAATAGAAAACTCATCAATAAAAAAAACATATGCAAAAAAAAAATTGAATATTAAGAAAAGCGTTTAACTGAAAATGATAAAACTCAACGATATTGAACTGTATTTTTCTACTTAAAATCGGGCAGATAGGTGCAGAAAAAGATTTTAAAAAATCTTTCTGCAATAATAATTATCTGTCATCTTATAGATATGCGACAGGCGTCTCAGCATTGCATTGTTTACCTGATATCGAATGTTGCATAATTTTTAAAATTGCAACATTGTTTAACAAAATTATTACTTAGCGAAAAATAATTATGTTTCACTTTCAAATATATTTTGTTGATATGATCAACTATATTTGTTAGAACACCAGTGACATAGCCACGGGGGTCCAGACCTTTCTCCTAAAATGAGTAAAAAAATTCAAAAATAAAAGTGTCCACTCTTTTAATATTTTCCTATCGCATGCATAAGATATAGAAATCAAATCTGAGCGCATACATTCCCCAACTCTTAAATTTTGTTATAAAAAACAAGTTTCACAAAAAAAAAAAAAAAAAGAAGACGTAATTGGGTTGTGCTTTTCCTATGAAAAAATGCCAAATGTCTTCGAAGAAGAGCATCGATTTGGATTAAAGATGCATCAAGTTTAAAATAGAAAATTTTTGAACTATTTTATGAAGTGTAAATGCATTTCCATTTAACATAGTAAATTTATCTATATATTAAGTATAATTATCAATTTAATTTAAAATAAATAATAAACCATTTCAAAAAAAGCAAAAAAAATAAATAATTAAAATAATATAGTAAATGGGTAATTTGCTTTATGTTTGTCTGCAAGTAAAAACTGATGTTTATTATTATTAGTTGCATTCTGTTATTTACTTTATTACTTTTCATTCTTTCATATTTTATTTTCATATTGCTATGTAGGTTATATAGACCGCTGAGCAAACTCTTGTATTTAGATATCATAGCTACTTTATCATTATTAGCTGCATTCTGTTCATTACTTTATTATTTTTCATTCTTTCATATTTTATTTTCATATTGGTCCCCCGACACGACGACGCTTGGATATATTACTGCTATTATTTATAAGGCAATTTATCAGAAACCTCAAAAGCCGATAAATATATTATTTTAAACATTTTTTAGTCGGGTATTTTTAGTTCTTTATTTTAGTTTTATTTAAGGTTTTTTTTAGTCGGGGGTTTTTTAAATTTTTAATTTTAGTTTCATTTAAAGTTTTTTTCAGTAGGCGATTTTTAAAATTTTTAATTTAATTTTTATTTCATGCTTTTTAAAGGCCAGAATTCAAACTTTCCCGGACGTGAAATTGTAACACGAGATTCTGTGCCACTGAATCTGCGTATTCTGACAATAGTTGCAATTCAAGTTATTGCTAACCGTAGTATGCAAGTTATTGCTCACCGTGATATGTAACTTATTGCTCACCGTATGCAACATAGTGTTGGAAAAAGGTTTTGTTCACCGTGCAATTCGTAATTATGTTGCACAAAGTTATTGTAAATACGCGATCGTAATATACAGTCGGACCTCCATATATCGAAGTAGCAAATTGCCGGGAAAAAATTCGATATATAGTAACGGTCTTATTTTAACATAAAAAACTTCTAAATCATTAAAACGTGCATGAAACCCAATTTATAATTTAAACGAGCATTAAATGAAAGATAACAATAAAAATATTAATTTTGCAGAAATTACATTTTTGCGCCTTCATACATCTTCATTCTTCGGCAAATCAACTTGATCTGTAACATTAGGGGATTTTCGTTTTGACAATGGAATCGAGTGAAAAGTAAAAAATCAATCTACTTAACCTGAATGATTTTTACTGAAGCTAAAAAGACTAGGAATGATACTCAACAGACAAAAGGGATAGCTTGAAACTGATTTTACAGTGATACTGGTTACAACTAAGATTTGAAATAAACTTGAGGGAATGTAAGAACTCCAGAACGGAACAACGACCGAACTACACACTCCTAAACCCCAGATTCCTCAAGTTTTGTAGCAACCTTTAGTGAACATAATTTTCTCCGCTAAGCTTCATTTTTCATGATACCAACAGTCTAAAGCCGAGAAAAACCTACGAGTATCTCGAAAAAAATTTCGATATATAGTAGAGACGTACCGAGTACTCGGAAACTACTTGGTACTCGGCCAAGCTGCCGAGTACTTGGTACTCGGCCAAATTCTGATCAGATACTCGGCCAATACCGAGTAGTTGCAAAAAATTGAATATTGTCCAAGACAGATACTAAAATTTATAAAAAAAGAGCAAGAATTATATTCTGCAATTATTTACCATTAAAATTTATAAGTCAAATTTAAATTTTGAGAATAATGAAGTTTGTAATGCTTCAATGGAATAAATCTTTATTTTAATGTCTCCAAAGTTAATAAAACTTATTTATTAAAAATTATGCAAAAAAGAAAATATGGAAATATATAATGGTATAGAAAATATGGAATTTTTATATTAAAATTGGATTTTTGCTTCAACCAAAAATTAGTTATGAGAAATATAAAAATATTTTTGCTTAAAAAATAAAACGAAATGAAAAAACGTTGAAAGTACAGTGCAGGAATACTGCAGACACATGTTTTGGCATTACAAGGAATTCTTTTTTTCAATGCACAAAATGGGAGCTCGTGGATTTAAAGACAAAACTCGGACTTTTTTGTTGAATGTCTTTACATTCTTTAGCTCACATGTTATGCACTGAAAAAGACATTCCCTGTAATGGGGGGGGGGGGGGGCAGAAACCCGTGTCTGCAGTGTTCCTGCACATTTGTTTTATCTGCTTTTAAAAATTATTTATATTTGGCAGACTAGAACTATAATTGATTTGTATACAGTGAAAACCCTCCTAACGTACACCCCTCAAAGGCAGACACCACTCTTATGCGGACAATTTTTAATTCCCCAGTTCCAATGCAAATAACATTCTTAAACCCCTGTCCTGCGTTCATCGCTCTATTGCGAACAAAAAAAATTGTCCAGTTAGTGTCCACATTAGAGGGATTTTACTGTAATTTGCCTTAATTCCAACTTGATTAATCATACCTTTTATTTATTTTTAATTTTAAAAATAATTTTTTTTGTAAAATTTTAGACAAACAAAACTGTTTATGTAATGCGTAATTAAATTTCAGCAGGAATTTAGTTTTGAAAACTATTATGTGGACAAGGAGGTCTATACTACTATTCCATTAAGTTCAAAATTCATCACATGCGTGTAAATGGTTCGAGGCCGAGTAGGGAAAGGTCGAGTACTCGGTAACTCGGTACTCGGCCGAGTAGTGAAAGGCCGGGTACTCGGCTACTCGGCCCAAGTGCTACTTGGTACGTCTCTAATTTTAAGATTCAAAAATATGTTATAATGCTTAGATAAGATGTGATTTTGTTTAATGCTTTGCTTAAAGATAAGGTTTCCATTATCATGTACGTTTTTAGTCTAAAATAATATGTTAACCAACTACTTTTCTGAACTATATTAGTCATGGCGTGTAAGAAAAACTCAAAATTTTTATTTTGTTCTAAACTAATTTTGGAGTAAAAGCAATATTACAAGAGTGAAAATCTGCATCACACACAGAAAGAGGGATCTATGTAGTTTTGCCTGTTGAGGTTAAGATAGTATAATGCAGTGTAGTTAAATTTAGAGCAATACATTTTAAAAATGCAAAATTAATTTATAAAAGTAAAATCAACTGATTTTAATTACTGATTTTGTTAAAAAAATCACTTAATACAAATCAATTGATTTAAATCAATTTTTTAAAAAAAAAATCACTTGATTTAGATCATGATTTTAATCACTATTTAAATCAAGCTGATTTAAATCAACAAGCCCTGATTAAACATGAATCTTGAGATACAATCAACTTATAAAAACCTATATTTACCCATAAAATCAAATATTAAATAAATATCTTTGTCATTTTTGGCCTTTACAACCTTCAGCAATGTGATAATGTTTGAGTGATTATGAAATTCTTGAAGATACTATATCTCTCGAAAGGTTCGCTAAAAAAGAAAATTTAAGAAATTAAAAAATTGAATGCAAAATGAAGTACATATGCAAGAAAAGTAGGTACAAAAGTTGCCAGGAGAGATGCATGACATCCGTTCTCTCCGGGGGATTTAAAAAAAAAAAAAAGAGGACTAGATAAATCTTGAAAAAATGTGTTGGTCCAATATTCTTAACAATCGAAATAGTAATAGTTTTATTTCTATTATATGTCTTAAAATAATATTTTGGTTTGGAAAGAGTTAATTTTTTATAGTGTTCTTACTCAATGCTAACTTCATAGAAAAAATATTGTAAATTAATCTTAAAAAGGTAAACACGATTATAACAAAAGAAAAAAGATAACATTAAAATGCATATTTGCAATAAACTAATTTATAAAAATTTGCAAATTTGTGCAATTTAACACTGCATTTTGTTTTCTACTTTTCAGCACAAATCCATTTTTATTTCATAATTAATGCTGAAATTACATGACTTCATAAGCTTTGGTTTAGAGACGTACCGAGTACTCGGTAACTACTCGGTACTCGGCCAATTTGCCGAGTACTCGGTACTCGGCCAAATTCTGATCAGATACTCGGCCAATACCAAGTAGTTGCAAAAAATTGAATATTGTCCAAGACAGATACTAAAATTTATAAAAAAAGAGCAAGCATTATATTCTGCAATCATTTACAATTAAAATTTATAAGTCAAATTTAAATTTTGAGAATAATGAAGTTTGTAAAGCTTCAATGGAATAAATCTTTATTTTAATGTCGGCAAAGTTAATAAAACTTATTTATTAAAAATTATGCAAAAACTGTAAGTATAGAAAATATGGAATTTTTATATTAAAAATGGATTTTTGCTGCAAACAAAAATTAGTTATAAAAAATGTGAAAATACCTTTGCTTAAAAAATAAAACAACCTTAAAAGTACAGTGCAGGAACTCTGCAGACACGTGTTTTGGCATTACAAGGAATTCCTTTTTCAATGCACAAAATGGGGGCTCGTAGATTTAAAGGCATCCGACAAAAGTCGTATTTTTTTGTAGAATGTCTTTACATTCTTTAGCTCACATGTTATGCACTGAAAAAGACGTTCCTTGTAACCGGGGGGGGGGGGGGGGGGCAGAAACATGTGTCTGGAGTGTTCCTGCACATTTGTTTTATCTGCTTTTAAAAATTATTTATGTTTGGCAGATTAGAACTATAATTGATTGGTATACAGTGAAACCCCTCCTAACGGACACCCCTCTTATGCGGACAATTTTTAATTCCCCAGTTCCAATGCAAATAACATTATTTAACCCCTGTCCTGCTGACACCTCTCTATTGCGGACAAAAAATTTGTCCTGTTAGTGTCCGCATTAGAGAGATTTTACTGTACTTTGTTTTAATTCCAACTTGATTAATCATACCTTTTATTTATTTATTTTTAATTTAAAAAATTATTTTTTTGTAAAATTTTTGACACAAACAAAATTGTATATATATAATGCGTAATTAAATTTCAGCGGGAATTTAGTTTTAAAAACTATTATATGGACAAGGAGGTTTATACTACTATTTCAATAAGTTCAAAATTCATCACATGTGTGTCGGTAGTTCTTCTTAAAACATAATTGGTACTTGGAACTCGGCCGAGTAGTGAAAGGCCAAGTACTCGGTAACTCGGTACTCGGCCGAGTAATAAAAAGCCGAGTACTCGGTACTCGGCCAAAGTGCTACTCGGTACATCTCTAATATATAGATTTTTTCGATATATAGAAACAACTTTTCTATGTAATGAACATAGAAATTTGCTGGGATTTCGATACATAGAAAATTTCGATATGTGGAAGTTCGATATATGGAGGTCTGACTGTAGTTATTGCTCACCGTATGTAATATAGAATTGAAAAAATGTTTTTCCCCGTACATTTTGTAATTAAAGTTGTAATATTCTGTTGTAAAAAAGTTTTTGCTCACTGTGCACTTCAAAATTATGAAACACAAAGATAATATAAATATGTGATTGTAAAATATTTATTGCTCACCGTAGAATGACTGTTATGGCTCACCGTATGTGATGCAGTACTATTTATAAATTATTGCTTACTGTGCATTTCATAACTTATAGACGCAGTGAAAGGTTTTTTTGTAAATTACATAATGCATCATTCAAAAAATGAAGATCTTTTTCACAGGAGGTGAAAAACATCTCGGCTCTTTTATGTAAATGCAACTTCTATCCACTTGGCGATGAGAAAAACACCGCATGGATACCATATATGGCATTGTATCGCAATGAAAACATTGAACCTGGCGCGGGAACTGATCCTTTCGCCAACAGAAAATCGACGGGACCTTTATCGAACTGCATCCCATGCAACGATTTATGCTTGATGAGAACCCAATTTCTTCCATAGCTGTTTGTGCAAGATGTTGCTTTCGCTTTTTTTTTTTTTTTTTTTTCAAATTTGAAGAGTAAAATATAAATAATAAAATTTACGAAACTCGTTATGAACTTTCCTTTCACAGTTTGAAAACATATCCACATAAAATATAACGTTTAAAAAATGTTCCGAGAACAGTCGGATGTTGAATGTTCTATCGAGCAATTTAGGCAAGTAATTTTTGGGTAATTTAGATACAACCCTTCAATTATTATCCTTACTACGATAATAAAGGTTACGAAGCTCGTTATGAACTTTCTTTCACAGTTTGAAAACATATATATCCACATAAAATATAATGTTTAAAAATATGTTCCGAGCACAGTCGGATGTTGAATGTGCTATCGAGCAATTTAGGCAAGTAATTTTTGGGTAATTTAGATACAACCCTTCATTTATTATCCTTACTATGATAATAAAAGTAAAACTTACTTTCAAAGTTCGATGAAAACTCTTCCAATTTCCAATCTTCTAGTTTTTTTTGACGAACAGATCAGCCATTTCGATCGCTCCGCAAGACAGCACGAAACGCCGAAAGCGTATGAACATTGTCGACACTTGTTCACGCTCTTGAGCGACGCGTAGCATGCGCAATAAGAAAAGAGTTCGAAGCTCGCGAGTGTTATTCTTGGAAGTCACGCTTATTATATTTCCTATTTATACATGAATATTTATTAAACCATGTTCTTGAAACGTTAGCTGCAGTATTAAATGATTGTATGCATCTTTATTCATGAATTAGTGTGTGATAATGTGTTGTATTCTTATATGATGACTTGGGTATGTTCGTATATGATGACTCGTATTTCTCGTATGTTTGTATTTGATGCCACATTTACTCATTTTTGAATCAATTGTATTAAAAAAAAAAATGAATACATTCAGAGTTTCATTTTTGAATACATTTTTTTTAACAGTGTACTGTCCCGCTGCGGGAATGTCCTGCCCAAGTGTCCCGCTTTGTCGAAAAAGTCCCGCTTTTTTTGTTTAAATTCCGTCACACAAGAAATATAACATACAATCTAGATTTTTTAAACGTTTTTTCGATTTTTTGCTATCAGTAAACGTAAGAACACCATGTAAAATGTTATTCTTTAATGTTTAATACGCTTAACTACTTCCTGATTAATAAATTTGTTGTGTGATGCAATATTCTTTGCATCAATACTATTAAATTATGTTCAACGTGAGTTCTTTATTGGTACATTTGAATTATTCCTTGGCATTTTTCTGTTGCGTAAAATATTAAGCCTGTGGAAAAAAAACTACTCTACCCCCCCCCCCCCCCATCATGTGTCCTGATTTTTAGCTTGAAAAATCTTGTCACATTACTAACACTGCTTGAAATTATAAGAAAAGAGTAAAAATTAAATAATTGAAATGCTTTCCTGCCTAAAACAATCTTGATTGTAAAAGAGAAAATAATTCTTAAATAATAATATCAATAACTGGTGAAGTAATCTATTCCACCGGTTCAGCTAGTATGCAGTCAAAAGCAAGAGAAAAAACTTGCCGGGAAGTCTTACATTTTCTGACATGCCGTTAAAAATGATTTAGTATCACGTGTTCACAGGGCCGAATTTAAGGAAGGGCAGGCGGGGCTACTGCCCTGGGACCTCCACAACAAAAGGGCCCCCACAATAAATTTTTTACAAAATATCCTAACTTTTACGGGTTGAAAATATCGGATATATGCATATATCAAAATATTGGGATATATATCAAATTATCGGATATTTTTCGAAAATATGACGATCTTTTTGAATCTTGATTAGGGACCTCCACTCCTTCGTTGCCTTGGGGTCTCCACCTTCCAAATCCAGCCCTGCGTGTTCAGCCAAAAGTTGAGGGGAAAAAAAAAGAATTAAAGTTTTCCTGCTAATACAGCCCTGATACTGACCCTCTAGTTTTTGTCATGCAAACTACCTGAAAACTGTCTCAATTTAGGACTTCAACTTGAAATTTTATTTTGATTACCTTTTAACTCCTGCCAAGCATCACCTGTTATTTTGTCTCATATGTATTTTTATTTTATTTTTTATTTATTTATTTATTTTGCCATGTTTAGCATAAAACAGGCCATGTTAGAATAAATTAGGACAGAGAAACGGAAAACATCCAACTCTTCAAAAAGGTTGATAAATAAGTGGATAGTGAGATAATAGATGTTTGACGAGATATTTAGTAAATAAGCATTTGACATTTTCATTTCAAATCTTTTTGATTTTTAATGAGGAAATTGTGTATTTTATTTTATCCTTTTCGGGTTTATGATTCTTATAAATGCAATTTAGAGGTGCAGAGTTGATTCATGAAATTCAAATGAAAGAGGTTCAAGAGCAGCAAGCGAATGAAAAGGAAATTATGGAAAGAATTAAGAAGAAAATGGATCGTATTAGGGCTTATCAACAAAAGATTAGAGGTGGAGAAAACATGGAACCAGAAACACATTTTCAAGGTATTATATCTAAACTTTGTGTTTCAGTTTTGTCTTTTATCTCTCTTATACAATTTTAAATTTATAATTTTCTGTGGAGCTATTGCTTTTTATTTATTTGTAGGAGCTTAGTGAAACATTTGTTTTGGATTTCTGGATTTTTGTAATTGTAGCTTAGTCTTGTAAACGTGACATATTGTGAATTGGTAGGTATAGTAGAGTCTAGAAATACTGAATTAATTATATAGCAGTTTTAACTTCCCTGTTTCTGTGTTACAGCTTGTGGGGGGGGGGGGGCGATTGGGACTGAAAAGTGGGTGAAGAAAAAAAGGAAATGACAGCTAAAAGCCATAGAATTTTTAGTTGCAGCAAAAAAAAAAAAGAAAGAAAGAAAAAGAGAGGGGAAAAAAAGTACATAGTTTTGCTAAGGCTGATTTTTAGAGCATATGAGTGGTAATTCATGCAAATTTAACAGCTTAACTCAAGTTTTTCTTAAGATTTTCATGAATTTTGTACACAATAACTTTTTCCAAAGAAACACTTAGACATGAATTAGACTTACATGATCTTTACAAACACTTGGTAATAATTTCAGGGAGCAAGTATGACTTGTTTAAGTAAAGCAATTGATTTACTAATATCTAAACAATGAATACAAAAATTAAAAGTTACTGATAGTGCTAAATAATGTTTTGTAAACAAATACACAAATAATTATGACTTGAAAGTTTAAGACACCTCTGCTTTTATTATGATTTCTAGTTTGAAATAAATAAATGAACTATGAGAAGTGGGAGGAGGTTCCCCCCCCCCCCCAAATCACTGCCACTGCTTAATATCAAGCAACTCTTTAGAGAAAAATTCAATTCTATCTGCAAAGACTTATTTTTACATAGTGTATAAATGCTAGAAAAATTAAGCTCTGTTTAATGTAGTTCATCGGAACTGAGGTTCCAATCACATACCATAAAACAAAGTAGATGAGCAATGCTGTCCTGAAAGGCAAAGGGATTAAAAGAAGACAAAAAATAATGCTTGAGAAGCTTATAAATGCATAGCTATATTAATTAACTGTTTAAGTTATTGAAATATATTTTTTTACTCTGAATCCACTAATATATGTTTACACTTTTAAGTAAATGTAAGTGAGATTTCATGCTGAACTTTTTTCAAAGGTAAGAAAGTTAATTAAGTGTTTTAATTTCAAAATCCTGTTACTAGTTGTTACAACGTATTCTCTTCTGGTGATCTTTTATGAATTGAAAGCTTTCATCAAGGGCTGAATGGTTTACAGCTTGTTTTTTGTAGTTCTCATTGTTCCACTGCCAACTGATATAAAGAGAGTCAGTATTGGAATTTTTTTATGTCATCAAAAGGAACTAGATCATTGCCATGAGCACTTGCAGATTTATCACCTACCTCTAAACATATTTAGTGTTAGTCATTTTCATTAATGTTCAGAAAGATCAAACAATTATTTCCCTAAAACTTCTAATTGAACTGCTTTTAAATTTTACTACAATTTTTAGATCAATGTAAATTAAATTGAGTCTATTTGAATGTTCCATGAATAGCCATTTTCTTATATGACTGTTTTTCAGTGCTTAATGAAGACAATGCAAATTTTCAGTAATTGTAATGCATGTATATGAATTTAGAGATAATCAGAGGACTTGTTCCTTTTATTTCATTTGATATATGTAAATGAGATTTCGTACTGCTTTTCTCTCTCTACCTCTTCATTTTTGTTTTTGATATTTTGTAAATAAATTCATTTATAAAATTTTGTTTCTTTGAATTGGTATAACATTATAAATTCTTGTATATTATCCCTTTTTTTACATATTTGTTTTATTTTGTGTTTTGCATTGATTTTTTTTTTTTTTTTTTTTTTTGATATTTTGTGCTTTTTTTAGTCATGAGTTTTTGGTTATTTTTGAACATTCAGTGATTTTTATTCATGTAGGAACAAACTACTTAAAAACATTTCAAGCCCAAGATGTTATAGCATTAAACGAATATTTAAATATACTGAACTATGATTTTGCACAACCAAAAGGTACTTTTAAGCATGAAAGTTAATTCTTTGATACTCCAACGTGATTAATTTTCTGCATAACGCTAAATTGCTTGAAAGATGGCTTAAAGAGAGGTGCATCTTCTGCCCATCTAAATGCTGAATGTTTAAGCAAAAGTGTTTACTGCAATGTACAAAGTGAATCGTTATGTTTCTATTTTTCATTTTGTAACCACAAATTGTAGAAATAGAATTACTAACACTAAATAATAAGCATGTTCTCAGTTGTTTATGCTTGTGATTTTTTGTAATTTTTAGGAAAAGAAAAATTAAAGTTAAGAGTAAGGAACCTTTTATTGATATATTTGTATGTATAAGTGAACATACTTAATATGTGGTGAAAAAAGTGAAAAATCATCTTTTTTTTCTTAGAGGAGAGAAGAATTATGCTAAAATATGAACTATAATGTTTAATTTTAAACTAGTACAGTAAAACCTGTAAAGTTGACCACCTGTCTAAGTTGACCGCTTTTGTCAGGAACGGAATTAGTCTTGTCTTATGTAATGAAGGAAAACCTCTGTAACTTGACCATCTCTCTATCTTGACCATCTCTCTATCTTGACCACCTGTCTATCTTGACCACTAATATACACCAGATTTGGTTTGAAGTATTGTAAAAAACACTTTGTAAGTTGACCACTAAGCAAAAGCATTAGATTGTACTAAAAGTTTTATCAATTGTGCCTCAAATAAATAACCAGACATTTTAGAAAATCCTATAAATATTTGTTTCCATTGAAAAATATTGGACTCGTGTTAAGTCCCAGAAAATGCACCAAAATTCAATAAGGAGGTATTTTGTTGAAAAGTAGATTACCATGGTTAAAAATGTACAAGAAGAAAATCAGGGTTCGTACGCTCCGGGAATTCCGGGAAAACCGGGAATTGTCAGGGAAAATGACACTGTCAAAAATGTCAGGGAAAAGTCAGGGAGTTTTCAAATTTTGTCCTCCAAAAAAATTTTCCCATTTTTTTTCCCAAGGAATTAAGTACCATGAGATCTAATCTTCATTTTTATCGATGTATTTAAAAGATATTGTAACAATTTTAAAGCAATGAAAAAGTGGCGACCCAAAAAATCTTCAGCAGCCGCCATTTTTGGCTCTCAGTAGTTCCCAAGGGAAAAATAATCAGGTGAACAGGAATTATGCAGAAACTCAACAGGAGAGAAGACAATTTACTGCTTCGGAAGCACAACCTGTAGATGGGAGGGTCGATCGGAAAAAATCGTTTTTTTTTTCTTTTTTTTTTGATTGGAAAATCATTTTAGCTACGTGTGAAACGTAGTCGCCATCTTTGGTCATTCACAAGATGGAAATAGATACGATCCTAAAATGCTTAAGTTTCTAAAAACAAAGCAGACTTGGATGTTTTCTTTAATTGAAAACTGATGAAAATAACAAAAAATGGTGTGCAAATCGTTTTTCTGTTATTATTATTATTTAAAATAATTTTCTTGAGAAATGAAAAATTTTGTTCTTAAAACTGCCTCGGACTCAAATGTGATAAAAACTTTTCAATGAATTGTAGTTTCATGAAGATTTATTATTTTTTAATTGGCTTCATGCGACAAATTTAAAAAGTTATTTCTTATTTTTGGGCATAGCCGCCATATTTGGTCATTCCCAAGATGGAAGTACACAAGACTTTTTAAGTGCCTAAGTTCCCGAAAACGGCATTGGATGTTAATTGCAATGCAAACTATTGAAAACAACACATTGTGCCTTTTTTTCCGGATAATTTGTAATTATTTTCTGGAAAAATGCAAAATTTAATCTTCATAACATTTTTTTGTTTTAATTGATTTAGACTCTTATGTGCTAAATACTGACTATTTTGCTTTTATTGTAGTATTTTAAGGATTATTAATTATTTATTACTACTTTTATACTACAAATCCAAAAATCTACTTATTATTTTAAATTTTTCACTTTGTCGCCATATTTGATCGTTTGCACAATGGAAGTAGACTTAAACTTCCAGAAACAGAATTGGATGTTTATATCAATGTGTACTATTGAAAATAACATTAAATGTGCAAAAAGTTATGAATTTTCGAAAATTAACTATTGCTTTCTGGAAAAGAAAATTTGAAATTTTAATGTAAGCGTCCTTTAATATGTGGAAAAAAAAAAAAAAAGATTATTGGCATTGGCCTATGATTGGTGGATGTTGATTTTTGTTACTATGCATTACATGGTATGCCGATTGATGCAACAAGTTAATCAATCATATTTATACTGAAATTTAGCTTTGCATTTTGCTCAATATGTTTTGTGTAACCTACTAATAAGAAAATAAAAAGAAGTATTGTAAACCAAAAGTGGGTGCTAAAAGGTTGCTGCAGACTACAGCAAAACGCTATAATACTACGCATGACATCAAAGAAACGCTAAAATAAGTTGAAAGTACTCTGTTTTCAACAAATAGTAAACAAATTAAAACAATTTTGAACAAAATGTTAAAAAAAAAACTTAAAATTTTGACAGAGAAAACAAAGGAAAAAAAAATTCCCAAGTTTTTTTTTTTTTAAATCTAAGGGGAGAAGTTTCAGTTCTTCTGCATTGCTACTTTAAACAATTTTAATAATTTTGAAAATATTACTATTTAAACTTAAATTTTGAATGAAGAGAGTAACCTGGAATTTTCTAAAAAACAACCTGGAAAACCTGGAAAAGTCAGGGAATTTTTTTTAACCAAAAGTGTATGAACCCTGAAAATCAAATGAAGAATTTGAGTCACTTTTGACTTGTTATGAATTTTTAGGAATTGTTAATATCAAGTAGTGTTTCATAAGCAATGAGGCTTTTTTTTTTTTTTTTTTGATCAATTTACAATACGATCAAAATTTTAAATTTGTATGATACTTTACGCCTCATTCTGGTAAATAATCTCTAAAAATACTTAAACAACATTTTTTCTTATTGTTTTAAAGTAATGTTAAACAATGACAGTGAGTTTAAAGTATTCCAATTAGTTAAAAATTTAATACATAGGACAAGAAATGACAAAAAAAAAAAGTCTCATTACTACCCTCTATAAATTGACCACTTGTCTAAGTTGACCACCAAAGTACTGCACCACAAGTGGTTAACTTACACAGGGTTCACTGTACACTGAAACTTCTCTAGAGGTGACCACTAGAAAAAATAGTTTTTTGAAGAGAATTCACTTGGGGAGGTGTCAGTGTTGGATTGCAAAGTGGAAAAAAGGCTGTCAGCCCAATTGGGAAGACTAGGTACCTTGCTCTTGGGAGGACCTGGCTCAGAATTGAGTAGAAATTTTTTTGTAACTTTAATAGGGGAGAGGAGCCTGGCAAACCGACATGTGGCTCGCTTTGGCTCTCTGTAGCTATGTTGGATTTAGGCCTGCCATTTCAAAAGTTTCCAGTGGGGGAGGAGGGGGGGGGGGGCAAACGTTTTTGTTCAAATAAACAACGAAATACATACCAATATGTCTATTTTCATTATGTTTCTACAATCTGGGGAGGGGGCAATTACCCCCCCCCCTACCCGTTTTTATTTTACTGCTCAAAGATATACCTACCAACAGACAGCAGAATGAAACTATTTATTTATGAAATCATTAGTTTTTTTTTAAATGTTTTCTTAAAATGATTTCATGTTAATGATAAAAAATGTGTGTAGTTTTCATCTTCTTAAAAAGTAATTAGCAATTTTCTGACAACTTAAATTTTGAAAAAATGAAGCATTGAAATCTATTAGCTTACTTAAAGATATTGAATTTTCAATTGTTTGGTATTTTGGAAATTCTGCAGGGTTTATGAGAAGGTGCTAGTATGTGAACCTTGTTTCTTAATGGAATAAAATGATATAGAAAATTTCAGAATTTTGTTGTAACATACTGCTGTTTCTTTTTAAAAGTATTCTATATAATTAGAAATTATTTTAGGAATCAATATCTGTCTCCAAATGTATACTTTTATGTCAATTACATTATTTAGTTTGATCATAAAAATTAGTAAACCTAGTTATCAATGTAACAGTTGTCTTCAGAATGCTATCCTATTTTTCTTTCACAAATTTATGTCTTACTAGCCGCCTGCGGTGACCAGCTGGTCTGCCTTTTTACGCCATTCGCCTTTTTGCGCCAGGGTTGCCGCCTTCGGTGGCTGCTTGGACAATTTAGCGACGATATTACTCAATGTTTTTCTCTATATTATCAGTATTATCATTCGCCTTTTTATGCCAATATTGCCGCCTTCGGCGGCTGCTTAAATAAATTTCGTGGTGGTATCAATCAATCTATATCTATCTATATCATTAGTAGTTTGAATAAAATATTTTCTAGATCTATCTTTAGTTCCGTCGTTTGGAATATTTTTGAAGGAGGGGGAGGGGAGACACAAACGGCGTACTCTTCATGCAAATTTTGTCGAAAAATAACAAAAAGCACTTCCACTTTTATGTGAAAGCATTGTTTTTTCGAAGTCATGGTGTGTGTGTGTGAGGGGGGGGGGGGGCATTGACACCACGATGAAGTTCCTTAAATGACGGGTATGTCTCTTTCTTTGCTGTCCATTTACTATATCGACCTCTATATTTGTTTTTCTATCTATACGATCTATGCATATCTATCTCTGACAGTAATTAACAATCTTTTTTTATTTATGTAAGTGTTAATTCGAAAAAAACATTTTTTGTCCACTAAATCTCTATCTCTGTATCTACCTAATGCTGCCTTCAGCGGCTATCTACCTTTACATTCTATCTTTAAGTTTTCGTATCCATCTCTATTTATTTTAACTTCCCCGCTCATTTCCTAACAAAGGTCACTCAAAAACCGCTTTTTTTATTTAAATAGAGCAAAAAAAAAAGTTATCTCCAAAATTCCCCGTAGTGTGCAAAAAGTAACGAAGTAAAGTAAGTGACAAAAAAAAATCTCGCTGCTTTTATTGAATTAAATGAGCACAACTATGAAATGTAACGTAATATAGATACAGCAAAAGGTGCAGCTTGGGGGGGGGGGGAGAATGGAAAAAGAAATAAATGCAATCCCTAAACTGAACAAAAAAAAAGGAAAGAAAAAAAGCAAGCGCTGCCGGAAAAACACGTGGTCATCACGTCATAAAATGTAGAAGTAAACTATATAGTAAAAAAAAATTAACATTGTTTGCGATTAAGATTCCGTCGTAAATATCGAATCGAAATCCACGTAGTTACATCAGAGGCAGAAAAGATTGAAGAACGCTTTTTTCGACCGATGCGTAGAAAGACATGATATGTTCAGCATTAAAAAAATTGTAAAAAAAAGAACTATTGCGTATTTTTAAGAACTTTTTTCTTCTGAAGAGGGCGAAATGTTTTTACTATTACCAACTTAAATTTTAGAAGTGAGGCTTTGATACTTCCTGCAGGATGATATTAGAAAAATATAAAACCCAGGAAAAAAATGCAAATTGAAGGTTTTTTCAAAAATTCATAAAAAATAGAAAAATTGCTCTATCTTAAATTTTTTCATTCATCGTATTTAAAATAAAATTTCCAACACTATAGTACAAAAAATATTTGTGTGGTGCGATTGGTTCGGGGTCTGTGAGGTAAAAAGGACTAAAAAAAAAAAAAAAACACATAAAACATTAAATAACTTTTTTTCTAATTAAAATATCAAAAATCGAAGCCTGAGATGCACATCTTCGGCAGAAACTGTACCTGTATACCAAATTTCATCTTTCTAGGCCTTACCGTTTTCCCGGGAAGCACGCCACACACACACACACAAACATCTTATTTTATTATATGTATAGATAATTTTGCTTTGGAAATAATTATGAGTATATTAATTTTTACTTAACAGGGAAATTAAGCTGTTTTTATCTTGTGTGTTAGAAAGAGAGTTTTCTGAAATTTTTAGGTGCATGATGGAGAAAAAATATCTAATGAGAATATCTGTGCTTAGTATTTTATTTGATGCTTGTTTTTTAAGTGTGTTAAGCCATATTTTTCTGCAAATGTTTACTTTTCTAGTTGTATAAATGTTTTTGTTTTTCTTTTAAATTAATGTTGAGAATTTTATGTAACTATGTTTCATATTTATTTATTTGGCAAATAAATAATTGTGATCTATTATTTTAATGTTGCTGTTACATAATACATTGATACATACATGTTCAGGCTCCAAGGCTTGTAATAGCTCATGTTATTATGTCTCTTTGAAAAAATGAGTGTTTGCTGTTGAATAGCATTATTTATTGTGAAAATATGTAGTTAGGCCATTAGTTAAAAGAAGAATATTTCTTGTTACAAAAAATCAGTGGCAAATATTTTTGTTCTAATGCTTATTATTTTATAAGAATCCCTTTCAAGTATTTACTCATACTAATATTCTTTCTTTACTTACACTATTTCTGCACATTCTCTGGTGACAGCTACCGATTACTGTTCTTACTCCACCCCTATGTACTCCGATGGCACCACATCTCGAACAGCCGAACCAGAAGAAAAATGTCCCGATACAGTCCCTTCACCCCCACAACGCACTCTTTCCCCTGGCTCTGCTTTTTACACTGTGTCCCTTGACTCTTACATGGAGCCCAAATTAAATGTGGGCTGTTCACGTGCACGTGAACAGCGCTCTCAATCTTTAGAGGAGGACTCGTATCCTGTATTCTCCCCTCCACCTTATCCTGCTACACTGGACGCTCTGCAGTTTTTACCAGAATATCTCCAGCACTGTGGATATGGTTCAGATCTGTTGGCAAGATGTTTTCCCAATCTACGAATTGCTCATCACTCACGCCCTGCATCTGTTCCTTCAACTCATCACGCCTGTAATTCATGTAACTTTGCATCGCTTTGCTTCTAACATCACTCAGAGGCTCATTATGGTTAAGTTTTTCTAATTATTGAATAGCACTTTTTCCTTTCACAAAACTGTTTTTTTTTTTTAAAATAAAAATAGGGTTTAAATATGAACTCCAAAATGCTTTTTGTAAAAGGTTTTCAAATTTGAAAGGAATTAAACTTTTAAGACTCTTTAAAACGTTTAAAAAATAAATAAAAGGTGCTATTTCTTTTATCTGAACTTTTTTGTATTAATTTTTGATTTGTATTTTGATGCGTCATTTGCTTGAATGTAAAGGAAGAAAAATACTAAGGAATACGTAAATTCTGGCTCAAATTTCTTTCTACTTAGTAATGAATTCTGAAAATAAGAAAAACCTGGTTACTATCTTTTAGAACTGAAATTTTTTATCATAGGCAAGAAATGATATGAAAGCTAAAAGTAAGAGGTTGCATTCAAAATATGCCTGAAACTTGCACAACTTCATTTCTATAAAACACATTTGAAGATTTTATTGAGAAATCTTGATAGAAATTCTGTGTCCATTTACTGTAAAATTATCAACCATATTGTAAGACTTATGTTTTATGTATATGTTCATTGACCCTGTTTTTTTTTGAGCAATCACGATTGCTTATTGTTCTCATTTGACTGTTTTGATGTCCTATCATTTTATTTTCTCACCGCCACCCTCCGCACCATCACCGTCGACCGGGTCCTCACGATGCTGCTCCTATAGCGAAAGCTGTCTCCAGGTTGCATCCATGTCCTACACACACGCGCATACATACACAACTACACACATGCACACACACACACATTCACACACATACACAAACACATAACTACCCACACATTCATGCCTGCACACAGACACAAACACATATGCCAAAACACACATACACATGCCCCCTACACACAAACACACATGCCCCACATACAAACACACACGCCTACATACAAACACACACGCCTACATACACACACTCGTGATTGCGAAAATCGTAATTTGAATTCAAGATGTCAAAATTCAAATTATTATTATTTTTTTAAATCTGCTCTGAGTGATGTTTGATTTTTGCTTTGCAATATATTCACCTGCCACCACGTTAAGTTTTTATTTTTATCTTGTGCTTTTGAAGCTTTTCCTACTTATTTGTTGCAGTCAATTTGCTTCTGTTATTACTTATTTTCTGTGACACTTCTTGCACGCCATGTTTGTGTTTCTGTGTTTAATGACAAATGTTAATCTATCATCTGTCTCTCATATACTATCTGTCTCTCTCCTTCTAAGGAATGAATTCTGTCTCTCATATACTATTTGTCTCTCCCCTTCTAAGGAATGAATTCTGTCTCTTATATACTATCTAAGATCTATCTGTCTCTCTTCTTCTAAGGAATGAATTCTGTCTCTTATATACTATCTGTCTCTCTCATTCTAGGGAATGAATTCTGTCTCTTATGTACTATCTATTTCTCTCCTTCTAGGGAATGAATTCTGTCTCTTATATACTGTCTGTCTCTCTCCTTCTAGGGAATGAATTCTGTCTCTTATATACTATCTGTCTCTCTCCTTCTAGGGAATGAATTCTGTCTCTTTGGTTCTTTCTAAAAATTCTAAAGAATGTCTTCTTGTCTCTTCTCAATCACTTTTCAAACCTGTTTTGTATCTGTCCTAAATTTTATTTTAGCAAATATCTATTGACAGCTTTCTCTCTCTCGGTGGCATTGTCATCATGTCATTTATTTTTATTTGCATTTATGTGAATGAAGAATATTCATTTTAAAGTGGTTATTGAAATTTCAGTTTTGTTTTATGTTTTTTATCCATTTTCCCTCATTTACATTAAAAAATATATTTGTTTATTTCCTGTTATTTTTTCTTTTCTTTTTTTTTTAGTTTTGGGATTATGATTGTTTGTAGATTCATTTATGAGTTCATAGATTGAATTCAGTTGTATATTTTGTGCATTTATTTTACTCTTTGTTTTGAAGTTTTTATTTTCCCTTTTGTTAGTTGAAATTTCATTCTCAAATTTCTTTGTATTTACATGAGGGAATTAACGTTAAATACTCGTTGTTTTTTCAGCCATCAGATCAGGAGATTATTATATGTTTGATGATTTTTCGGATGATGAAATAGACTTAGAACTATCTGCTAGACATAAGCGTGTTGATGAAGATGATGAGGACTCTGCAGAAGTAAAAGAAAAAGGAATAAATGCGGTAACCAAGATTACATTTCCTTTTGTTATTTAATTTTTTCAAAAGAAATGCATTATAAAGTGTAAATAACTATTTACCTTTCTGGGTGATCAATTAGGCATGTTTTTTTTTTTTTTTGAGCAGTCACAAATTGCTTACTAAGCTCACTTGACTAAAGTTATTGTTGCTCTGATTTTTCAAGTTACCATGGCGAGGAGAATAAGTTTAGTTCTTTGTTTTAGTATTTATTAAGAGAACTAATTTCCTTCGGTATGGTTACAAATCTTTTGCTTTCATTCAAGGCTCAACTGAAACGTATTTCTTTTTAGGGGGGGGGGGGGGAATTACAGCCTCCGTGGATGGGACCACTCCCGGGCAGTGGCGTCTATGCCCTACACATGCACACAACACACATGTAGGGTCCTATCTCAACTTGGGATTGCTAAAAACTTGATTTAAATTCCAGACATCAAAAATTCAAGTTTATATTTCTTAATGGTTTTTTAATTATAGTATCTGTAAACTTCAAATAGAGCACAGACTTTCGGAAAAATTTCTTACAATAAATTGACTCAAAGATTATGTTAAAAAATAAAATAAATTGTTTAACACTTTTTGAGAAGATTCTTCATGTTGTACGCTGGAGAAGGGGAAAAAAGAGCATTTTTGGCAAGTAATTGAGAAAAAAAGAACTTGGAAAGTTGATTAAAAGTTAATAATTGTCCCAAAACTTCTTATTTCTTCAAAAACTTCTGGTCTTTCAAAAGCACGTTTTTATTTTTTACTATTGTTTTATTTTTAAATTTTTCATTTCAAACTTTTTTTATTCAGTTCCATTTTAATCAAAGAATTAATTCTGAAAGTTTTAAGATACAAATTTGGAAGTACTTGAATTTCCTATAAAATTGCAAATTAAAATTTACTGTGTTATATTTTTGTATGAAAAGTATTTGTTGAGATAAATTTTTGAATTTATTGATATATGCTGTCCCCCCCCCCCTACCCACCAAGATTTTAACTTCTGTTTCTTTTATGAATTTTGAGTCTGATTTTTCAAAGGAGATTCTAAATGTTGGTTTAGTTTTTACAACTTTATACTCTCTCAAACCAAATTTTTATGTTCCTCAATATCATTAATATTGATGAACATCCATCAAAAATGCTTTGATATAGCATGCGTGTTTTTGCCAGGCAGTATGTCCGAACTTCATGTGCAAAAACTTATAAAGACGTTGTTTTTTTCTGACATAAAAAGCTGCTGATCAATTTTGTGGATTAAACTTTCTTAATTAAAATTACTAGTTTTTTTAAAACGTTTTTAAAATAGCACTTACAGAAAAAAAGCTAATTCATTCAAATTTTAATTTTAAGCTTCTACGCAAAACCATCCAAGGCAATTTAAAACTCGTGGATGAACCGAGGAAAGAATCTGGAGAAGTGGATGATGTTGAAGACTCAAGCCAACAATCAGCCATAGTCAGTGCTGATCGAGATGCTATAGTTTCTTCTCAGGTTTGTTTTTTATTGATGAGACTGGTGTTTTCAACTACAGTGTTACCTGTGGTAAACTGACGAATCAGTTAGTTCACCTACATATATACAGTATAACTTCGATTTAGCGATACCAGATTTAACAATTCCCACTATTTAATGATACATTTCACTGGTCCGGATTAAACTGCATTGAATGTATATATTCCTCAATTTAACGATATCATTGATTTGATGTTAACTTTTTCCAGTTCCTTGGCAATCATTAAATCGAGGTTGTACTGTATATACAGAGTGTTCCGTTTCAACCTGCAAGACCTTTATTTTCGCAACCGTTAGTCCTAGATGTATACTTATAATTGCAAAAATGTTCAAAATCATATGCAGAGTTTAAGATATTGAAAGTTTGAAGTAAAAATAAAAATGAGTCAAAAAATACGAAATTAAACTTTTTATATGGGCTCCAGGTCCCCTAACTTATATTTAGGGAAATAATCTCCTTTAAAAAGTAATTCCAACACAAAAAGTTTGAAATTAGTATGACCAATATTCACTGAGATATGAAACGCAGTGTTTTGTGACTTACACCACTTTTCACTCGCCGTCAACACCTTTTGGGGGGAAAATATAGCTGTTAACAAGTGTTTAAAATTATATGTGTGCATAATGTGGTTTTTCAACTTGTTCGAGGTTTTGTAGTGTATTTTTGCGTATCACGGCATAACATTTTATTCATTTTTGAATAGCAATGTAAAATATAAGTTCCTTGTTTTTCTTACTTTAACGACCTGTCATTCTTCTGAAAGGGCGATAAGTTCTACTTTCATCTTCTGTATGGTCCCTTAAAACTTTGAAATGGAATATCTCCTTGAGTTTTGATCGCAAAAATGTTTTTTGTGTCAGTAATAGTTTTCAATGGAGATTATTTCCCTAAATATAAGTTGGGGGACCTGAAGCCTGTATAAAAAGTTAAATTTTGTATTTTTTGACTTATTTTCATCTTCACTTCAAACTTTTGCTACCTTAACCCTGCACCTGATTTTGAACATTTTTGCAATTGGAGTATACATCTAAGACTAATGGCTGCAAAAATAAAAAGGTCTTGCAGGTTGAAACGGAACATATGTATGAAACGGAACCCTGTATATAAGCAACTTTATTTTAGTTGCATATCATTGCTGTGATACATATACATACAGAAGAATCATTCTTCAAAAATGGTGCAAAGAACCTCTTCAAAGCAGGGGAAAAAAAAGTCCCTAAAATGCTTTATTAGAATAAGGACAACAGCTCCCAAATAACTCCCTACCAGAATAAGGCAACATATCATAAAGGAAGAAGTAGGCCTTAAAATCCTCATTGAAATGAGAACAGTAACCGCTATAAAATTTTTATGATAAAGACAACCTTTCTCAAGAAACTTTAAGGGGCAGACATCCTTATTCTAATAAAGAGACCACAATAGAGTAAAAGCCTACAGTATGATTGACATCCCATTGATATAAAGGCAACATTCCTTAAATTCAAGAGTCCCTCTAAAAAATCATATCAGTACAAAGGCAACAATCCCTAAAAGTCTTTAAAATAAGGGCCTCAGCTCTTAACAGGGTTCGCCAAACTACCCAATCCCCCTCCCCCCTCAAAAAAAAAAAAAAAAAAAAGCCCCGGTTTTTCGGGGAGGCCTACTTGAAAAAAACCACTATCTCGATAAAGTGGGTTTATTCAGAATTTACACCTCATTGAAAACTGTTATCTCAGAAACACACTGAATATTATAACTATATTAATCTGTACTAAGTCCAGAAAGTGCCATCTTCCTTTCTGGGCAATTTTTAAAGCATTAGAAATTAAAACTACATTACTCACCATTTCTTCAAGAATAATAATTATAACTAATCAAATTAAAAAGATAATTTGATTCAAAAAATCATAGTGAATTATTTGGAGCCTATCATATTTCGAATCTTGATGTGTTCAATAAATGTATGGTAGTAAAAAAAGAAATGTATTGCAAATTTCAACAGTAAAAGGCAAAGAAACAAGTATGTCTGCAGCTGCTTAGTGATATTATAGAATCTTTGCTGTCTGAAACTTCAAATACAAAATTTTGGTTTCATACTTTAGCTCTAATTATTAATTCATAAATAAATAATTTGAATGTTTTTGCTTTATGAATTCTAATGTGTTTCAGAAAATTTCTCATAAGTCTCCAGATCCTTTAACAATTACAAGTAGTGGACCTACCATGAGTTTGTCTTTGCCTCCCTCAGCTTCGACCACCTCAGCGTCATCTCCCAAAGAAGGCACAGTCGCTGCTTTGAGCCCTCAAGATGAAAAATTGGAAGATGAAGCGGAGAAATTAGATGGTATTAACTGTTTTTTTTTTTAATTTAAATTAGTTGGAAAGAATGGTTAAAGAAGTTTATGCCGTATTGTTTAAAATCCTATTTTATCATTTATTGTTTTCGATTGAGAAGGAATAAATTTCTCATTTGAAAGTAATAGTTACTTAAGCGTTACAAAATCAGCTTCAAACCATAAATAAATTTGTTATATCATTCTTTTGTCTTATTTTGTGTAGAATTTTAATTATTTATTTAATCCTTGAAAATAAATTAAGAATTTCTTTATTAAAATCCCTCCCCCCCCCACTTTTGTTTTAAATTTTAAATACAATTCTAACTTCCTTTTATTTACTGAAGATGTTGATCAAGTACATCATAACTTTCTGCAGATAAACATCAAAAACTGGTTTATTTATTTACTTATGGTTTATTTTAGTTAATCTTATAATGCATTTTTCAATTTTTATTTTTTATTTTATTGGTGGAGCATTGTAAAAATTAGTTTAGTTTTTCCGTGTATATAATTTTGTTTGTTCATGAAAATATAGCTTGTTTCAATATGTAACTGAAAGCTATCTCTTTTGTAGAAACATTTGTTGAGAAGATTAAGAGATGGTATGCATTCTTCTGTGAATTTTTGGATAGTGTTTTAATTAGTGCCACTGCACAATTGAACGCTGTGTCCAAAGATTATCGATTTGTGGCGAGGCAACTTTCCAAGGAGAAGAAACTTCTTAAAGAAAGGGTAATCATGCTGATTAATCTTTTTAAACCTCCTTTCTTCGGTTAATTTTCTAATTGACAAAGATACCTTGCAATGTATTTCAAGGAATGTAAACTGGTGCAAGAAAAAAAAAGGTTTTTTGCTATAGCATAAATAATATGAACTCACCATAAATAAAAATTCAAAATAGTTAAAAAGAAAATTGCTACTTTGAAGCGAACCACTGAACCTCTTACTCAGTGCTGAAAAAAAAAAAAAAAAAAAAGTAAAAAAAAAAAAAAAGGTTCTCTGAGCTCTGAAAATGAGCAAATGATGTGAATAGGTTAGACAGGGGTGCCCTCATTAGCGATAGCATAACCCCTAAAAAATGTTAGAGCACTCTCTAGAACAAGAACCTACCAAAATGAAATCTAACACCCTCTCTAATAAACCCCACTAAAAATTTCAATGGTACTGCCAGCACCCCGAACACCCCTTTATGCTGTTCCCTTGGATTACATAGTATGTTAGAGAATTTATGCCCTTGATTGCTGTGATCCGAAAATCTAAGAGTGTATGAAATCAGGGAAATGTATAGGGCAGTTTTACTCAAACAATAATGTCAAAAAACTAAAATGGTTGAAGGAAAGATTTCTACACTATAAGAATTGTATGCTGTATTACATAGTTTACTTTGTGAAATACAGCTAGCCTTCATTAAAGCTTGTTTTTTCCTACTTTATATTTATTACAGAAATTAAGCTTTTTGACTGTGCACTACAACTTAACACTATATTTTGTATTATTCAAAACTATTACTAAATTTCAAAAAGTTGTCATAGTTATATAAATGCTAATTTTTATTTTTAGCTATCAGCTAACTGAATAATTTTGTGCATATTTTCAGTTCATCAAGAATGGTTCTTTTGATATGAACGAGGCTGAAAAGGAAATAAAGTTTAAAGAAATTGAAGCTTTGCCTGGGTAAAAAAAGTTTTGGTTTTGATTTCATGCTACTTAGCATTGCACAACAATTAAATGTTATTTTTATAAGTTTCACAGAACTTATTTCTTTTATTCCCCAGTTCATCCAAGGATTTGAAGCAAGTTGCTGTTGTAGTTAAGAAAACTAATTTGGATTTCCTTGACAGGTATTCTATAGTAGAGCTCAGTGTAATATTAACGAAATTTGATTTGTGATAAAATTCTTCGATGTCTCATATTTTGCATAAAAAGACTGAAAAAGCTATCAAGGCTTGTGATGTTTGTTTAAATATTTCTTTAGTTTTGTTGGGATAGTTATTATTATTTTTTAAATTTTTATTTTAATGATTGTTAATATTTTTGACAACCTTGTTTTTTTGTGTTTTCATTTAAATGTTTTTCCAACTTTTGAGTCATACAAAATAATGTTTTGAATCCGTTTTTCTTCTACTTAAATATTTCTGGAACACAAAATTTCATAGCCCTTTTTAAACACTTTGTGAGCTGAAAATTTATTGGTATAAAAATGCTAGTTTTTATTTTCTGTTTAAAAATTGTGGCACAATATATGCATCTTTTTTTTTTTTTTAACTTTTGAAACTGCAGTGTTTTTCACTTTTCACTTCATTAATTTAAAATTACTTTTGAGCATTGGAGTGAGACCAGCCTTGTGAATGGCCTTATGTCGTATCTGTGCTTGATCTTGATAATGAAAGTAAGGCTGTTTCACAAGTTCATTTTTACAACATTTGAATCTGAGCTCCTTCTTGTAAAAATTTCATCACATCCAAAATGAAAAACATTTGCCTTAATGTATGATTCATAGAAAGTCGCGATTCTGTAGGTTTAGATGGCCAAATAAAACAGATTTTAAGGATGAAATGTAGCACTATGTGTGGTATGACTCTGATAACAAGGTGTTTGACTTCAGAAGAGTTGATTTGTTCTTGTGCTAAAAGTAAAATATTTTCTTATGTTGCCATTACACTGGGGTGGAAAATCTGCTCCCATAGTGCCAAACTATTCTGATTTTAAAATCCTGCTACGTTCTGCTCTAGAAATGATGAAATTTGTGCGATTTTACACTCACCTGCACCGAAAACAAAAAGAAACAAAAGTTTTGGTTTCAAAAGCTCGACTAAGTTGCGTATAGGATGGCAAAAATTTCTACATTCTGCTCCATTTGCCCAAGTCTGTGGTCAACAATGGCATATTCCCCATGTCGAGCATATCGCTTTTGTAGACTTTTGTTTTGTGGGCTCTGTAGGGGGTGTACAAGGTCAATAATGTTTATTTGTGAAGCAGATTGGCTTTCCTCCTTCCTATTTTAGCAAATAGAATTGCTTAATACTTTAGTCATCGAAGTTTAAATTATCAGAGCCGAGCTATAGCTTGCTGTAAAACTCGATTTTATTTGGCTTATTCAATGCTTCATTAATTCGTTGTAATATCTGCACAATTTTACCAGTGTGAAAAATGTTTTTTAAGTACTCTACTTTTTTTTTCTAGTTTAAAAAAAGTATTATGAAAAGTGCATAAACTTTTAAAATTGTTTATGCTAATATCATACGTATAGTTTTCTTTAAGAAAATTAAAAATCAGATTTTAATGTGCATGTTTACATTCTAGCTGTGAACTTATGGATTCCCAAGAAGCATGGGAAAAAGATTTCAAAAAACAGCACTCAACTTTTGTACGTTTTCTAGTTGCTTTATACTATGCTGCAATATCTCGTTCAGAACTGCTTTGTTATATTGTCATCATTGTAAACCAAATGAAGTCTGCAAGTATTTTATCCATTCCCCTTCCATTATTTGCATTTCTCTGGGGGACACTCTCTGTGCCAAGACCTACAAAAGCATTTTGGATTACAATTATTACATACACTGAGGTATGTATGATATGTTTCACAAATAAATATACCCTAAAATAGATATGTTTTTGCTCATGAACATCATATTGCGTTATTATGACTAGTGCCCGACGAAGCCTGGGCTGTAGATCAACTACGTAACTAAAAAAACTTGGTTCTCTTTCTGAAATAACGAGAGAAACAAAAATTCATTACTAATATAATTTATAATCTAGATCAGTGGTGCCCAATCTCTTTTTTTTTACCCAAGGCCTTTTTTTATTCAAAAACAACGCAGTAATTAACTTGTTTGCACCTGAGTGCAGTAATAAAAATTCTTTCAAGGGTGACTAAAATAGAAATTCATACTGAAGTTTAAGTAAAAAAAATTATATGAAAACAATAATTCCCTTTACTTTGTATTAAAAAGTAAAACAGTGAAGGTCCTTGTTTTTTTTTTTTTTTTTTTTTCAAAAACATCGGCCTATTCCATCTGCTTTTCGATGTTTTTTAAGGCCGATGGGCCAATATTTCCTGCAAGATAGCATTGGCCGCCGATACCAATGCTGATGGCTGAATTGTTGAACCATTGGCGCCAATGCATCGGTCGAGTCCTATTTAAATGTTTTTTTAATGTTTTTTTTTTATTATTGTGTCAAGATTATTATCATCTTATCACTATAATTTAAAAACTAATCCCCTTTTTTCTTTTTTTTAGATCATTGTGGTTTGTAAATACCTGTTTCAGTTTTACTTCTTTCCTTGGAATGATAAAGATCCTCCACCCAATAACCCCTTTTACCCAACTGTGATTTTGGGAATAAGGAAAGATGACAACTATGCTGTATATGATTTGTGTGTTCTCTTAGTTGTCTTTTTCCATCGATTTATGTTAAAAGTAAGTTTGAAATTAGTTTTTCCTTGATAAGTTTATTTGTTAATATAGTGTTATGTTTATTTTTGAAAAATAATAAAGCTTTTTTTTTTTAATTGATCGGTAATTCTTCAACATCATGAAAATTTGTATATACAATAAATAATCCTAAATCTAATGCTTTATATTTGTTTAAAGAGTCTTGGATTGTGGAAAGATGCAGAAAAAAGCTTGATCATATCCAATGTAACTCCCGAAAGCGTAGTTTCAAATGGAAAGGATTATCATTTAAGTAAAGTAAGTGTGATATTGCTCTATGTTCTTGCTTAAAATTGAGATGGTATTAAATAATCTATCCATCAATTGTTTTACTTCGCTATCACATCAATACTTACGCTTGTTTTACAGAAATTACCTCACATACCTGAAATAAAAAAAGATGCAGCAGACTGTGATGGCGACAAATTAATTCCGTGTCCAGATGATTGCTCTGATGCAGAAGGTATATTCTATCTTAACAACAGTTTAACATACCAATTCTCAAATAAAAATTGTTTTACAGTTTATATGCTTTGAATCGCTTGATTAGCTGTGGGTACATCTTGCATTTTTTCTCCCATTGTCTTCATTACTCTCATCAGGAGCTGGTGTTAAATCAAATACCAAAGTAATTTGTGATTAGATGAGATGATAATGTGTTATCAACTTCTAGAAGAGTTTCAAGACAAAGAACGTCGAAGCTCTGATCCTCAATTTAGCTGAAGGAAGATTGTCTGCAAGCAGGTTTCCTCCGATTGTTCAAACGACAAAAAGATAGAATGGAAAGAGTTCCAGAGAGAGGCTTCTAACAGCTATAAAGCAAATTTATCTTTAAAAAAAAGAAAGAAAGGAGGAAAAAAAACGCTGGTGTGAGTTTTATTGGAGAAAAATGGTTTGGATATGTTTGTACAGAAACGTATTAAGCGGAATTTTCGAAAAAGGGTTACATTAAATCCAGAAAATTTTAACATTATCAGTATTAAAATTTTCAGGGACCAGAAGAAAATGACATATTAAGCGTGATAATGTATGAAACGGGACAACTTAAAATCAGGGTCCCACTGCATCATTTTATATTTTTTTTAAATCATACATCATACATAACCCTTTTAGAAGAAGAAAATAAATTTACTTTTAGTTCTTGATTTTGTATGTCTTAAACTGACATTCTCCAAAAAAGTCAAAAGAAAAAAAAAGAGAGGACAATCAAATGCATAAGAGCACTAGCATGCTTTATAAGAGTCTTGTGGCTCCTGACCCACACCACCGTGATTCCAAAAATCTAAGTGCGAAAGAACCCGAAAACATGTGTTTGTACTCTTTTTATATTGTTCTTTCTGAGACGGCAGCTTCGCTTAGGGCTTCGCTTGTTTGCCTGCCATTGACAGATGGAAAGGAAAATTGATGACCAATCCTAAAATTCGTGAGACGTTCCTACCAAAGGCACCTACGGTGGGGTAGCAATCAAATAGGCTTGTTTATGACCCTTCTTTAACAAATAGCCCTTAAGGACCACTAAACAGCAGCGCTTTAGACTCTGCCTAAAAAGCTTCATCTCCTCCATTTGGAGAGTCGCAACTTAAAAGTTGTCACTTTCAACAAGTCAGGATTGCATGATTACAAGGAGAAATTATGATTACTTAAATTTAGATTACAATTACAATTGTGCGAGAAACACTTGATTAAAATTACAAGATTACGACCATCCTATTGCCAGATTATGATTGCACAAAAATGTAATTGATTACTCGGATTACGATTACGTAATCCACAATTACTCCAAGCCTACTGTGTATGTACAGTTTGTATGAAATTATTCTTAGTTTTTTTTTCTTCTGAAGTAAGGGTTTCTGGTAACTAAAATGCTTGTATGTAATTGTTTTCTTAATTATTTTTTTTATTTACAATAAAATTTAAGCAATGTAATACATCTTTTTATTTTATGTGTAGTAAGCATTACATTAAATTTCAAACAATTTCTTTTGTCCTCTCAATTTCAAAATGATTTAATAATTTATAACTCCTAAAGTGTAAATTCTATACATTTCAGATAGCGAATCTTCCTATGAAGAGCTACCAAAGTTAGATGTCAACCAAATGTATGTTAAATTTCAATGTTTTTGAAAAGTAAAATAATTTTATTAACATAATGCTAAGGTTTTGTAGCCGAATAACTTTTTATTGCATAGTTATTAGAAAAGAAAGTTATGTTTGTAAAAATATGTATTCTGTAAAGCAGTAGTGCCCAAACTTTTTTTACCCTCGGATCACACCTCACATTCAGATGAATCTCGTGGGCCAAAGCTCATAAAAAATGTAAATATATTTGAACTTGTTTTCTAGATAAATTGGGGAAACAAAGAAAATGAAAGACTCCTGCAGGTCAAAAATTGCTGTCATGCTTATTTTATTGATTAAAACTTTGGATCTACTTTAAGGAACCAATTTGTAACTACTTGACTTCAAATTTTGTACAATTATTCATAACACCAAATAAAGATGATCAGTAGTTTTTGAAGGTTTCATAATATATTTTTCGTTTTGTAACATTGAGCATGACGTTGGGCCACATATCGCCCACAGGTCGTAGGTTTGCACCACTGCTGTAAAGTATTGAACACTATTCCTTTAAAAAAAAAGAATGCTTGTTGTTGTTACTTATGCTCCTCAGGAACCAGAGCCCAAATAGAGATGCTACTCGATTTAAGGCAGAGAGGTACGGCTTCTGTTTACTTGAGCACCTACTTAGGTGGAAGTCTGATTTGGCTCTGACAACATACGATAGATGGCAGCACTATCTATGGACAGTTTGATAATTTAGAACCAAACCAGAAGCCAAATAACTCTGGGCTTTGCTCCCCCAGACATATCCTTTCACTTGGAGGACTTCATGATGGGCTGCAGATCTTAAGAATTTAATCCTTTGCTACCATATCATTTTTCAGACCACAGCCCTATTCACTTAATTTTTTTGAGTTGTAGTAGCTTGTTTGGTTTGACTCCCAATTGAAGAATTGTACGTTTATTGTCAGTTTTATTAAAATCATCCATGTGTGATAAAGCTGACTGGTGCACATTAAATCTGTATTGGTCACAAAGTCCTCCAAATCCCTATTCATATCAATAGGACTCGACCGATGAATCGGCGCCGATGGTTCAACAATTTAGCCATCGGCATCGGCGGCCGATGCTAACTTGCGGGAAACATCGACCCATCGGCCTTAAAAAACATCGAAAAGCCAATGGAATTGGCCGATGGTATTTGAAAAAAAAAAGGACCTTTGCTGTTTTACTTTTTAATACAAAGTAAATGGAGTTGTTGTTTTCATATAAAATTATTTACTTAAATTTCAGTATGAATTTCTATTTTTAGTCATCCCTAGAAGAGTTTTTAATACTACATTCAGGTACCAAATAAGTTAATTATTGCGTTGTTTCTTGCAGCAGGATGTACGTATGTATCTGTCATAAGTCATAACTCAAAAATGGTAATCTGTAGAAGGTTAAAGTTTAGTATGTGGGGTCTGCGGACGTTCCAGTTGTGCACTTCCCTTTTTGTTTTCGATCGGGAGTTCTGAAAAGCCTGTTTACTAATTTTTTGTGGCTATTAATTACTTATTTGAATGTAAAACTAATATAGCGTCTCAGACTGACGATCATTTGGTGATATATTGCCGAATTGGAGACTATGGAAACAAATATGAGATGGCGAAACCGATTTTTGTGTCATTTTATTAGATTTCCGTTGAACCGACGGTAATTTTTAATTTTTCGATATTTGTAATATGAATCACAGTAATGCAGTCTTTTCTGTATCGCTTCGGCGGAGTTACAATCGAAATACAGTTTGGGGATCACAGAAGTTGTAAAATATTTATCATTCGCATTTTTGTAACTCCTTCGGTGGCCCTTTGGTTATGCATCCTCTCGCGCAAGTCCAACATTTGCTATATTTTAAATCCGCCATTGCACGTCAAAACAAACTTGTGTTCTAGTTTTGAAAGGGTTTTCTGCTCAATGTTTATGATTATTTTGAACTCTATTTTTACGAATATTTTTTGAATTTCCGAGAACACTTGCGTGCCCCTCCTCCCACTCCCTCAATTTCTGAAATTAAACTCTAGTTGTACTTCTGAATTGTTTAAAACTAACACCATTCATAAAATTGGAGATTTTTTTTTCTAACTTTATCTATTGTTTAGAAAGAATTTAGGGCATTAATGTAAGAAATCGGTTAAAGACGTTTTGAATGGTGACATAATTCGGAAATCAAAGGGACTTTTGATTTTTTTTTTTCGGAAGTGCTGAAGTAGATTTAGAAACTCTTCCGAGGCGTTGGTGGTAGCTGTTCTGTACTAAAAAAAATGAGGAAGAGGTTGGGGCCGAAGTGTGATTTACTCCAAAATCAGAGGGTGACCCCCCTAACCCTACCTCGTCGTTTCAAGCATTTCTTAAATATTTAGCGATTATTTATTTTGGTCAAGAAATGTCATTTTGCGTATTTCTCATACTTGTTTCACCTATATTTCGTAAATTGCCATCTTTTTTGTATCATTAATACCGATTGATTTTTTTTCTGTTGTAAGTAACTATTTTTATGTATTTATATAAAATCAATGAATAAGTTACTTCTGTTTTTTATAGAAAAGTTTCAAGTATTTTCTATTATGCAATTTTTCAAATTTCAGAAAATTATTGTTAAATTGAAAAATTCAATTTGAACTTGTTTGTAAAGCTTCATAAAAGATTACACAATCAAATTGTTCAATACTATGTGTGCAAACATCAGATCAAGTAGTATATGTATTCAGTTATTAACTTGGTGTAAATATTGAGTTTGTTTATTGTACCTGCGTTTTAAGAACCTTGCTCTTTTCATGGCTATTTTTTTTTCAGCAAAATGTATGTCACTGTTATAGCTTTTATGAAAAATGCAAACTTTTCTATTCATAAATTTTAAATAAGTATAAAAATATTACTATTTTGATTTAATATTGTAATTTATCTGTTACCTGTTTTGTTTAATTTTATGACTAAAAATGTCTACGTGCAATCTTTCCACTTTAATTGCGTAATTTGTTTAAGGTTTCATAGTTCTATTCTTAATTGTTTTTTTTTTTTTTTTGAATGATTAAACAACGTAATTTAATTTTTTTAACTATGTTTAGTATACCTAAATCCATACATTATTACAACATTACTGAAATCTTAGTTATATGCTCAATTTAAAAAAAAAAACGAAAAAACAAATCAATTGGTTATTAAACAGTCTCTTTGTTTTTCTTCCTTCTTTTTTTGGCTGATGTTCTTTCTCTTTCATCATACAGCAGTGAAAAAAGGAAAAGCATAACTACACCCTATACAGATTGTACGTAGTACGATGCAAAAGTTCGGGGACAAGCTGTATAAAATCTTACCCAGAATAGTTCACTTTACCGAAGCACATCCACCTTCAAAAGGTCGCCTTAAGGGACTATGTACTTCTGCCAGTGTTCATATAACTTTTGGAAACATTCCTGGAAGCCATTTTTCGTTACCTTCTATGATGCAGCGTCATCTTTTCCTGACGGAAAAAAGCGGCGTCTATGCAAATGTTTTTTTTGCTGGGAACAGGTAAAAGTCACACGGAGCTAAGTCCGACGAAACGTTATGTTATTTGTTTGTCATATCAGAGTATTGACCAATCGAACCGTGCATCCTCAACATGAAAGTCGCCTTCTTCCCCACGATGAAGTTAAAGCAGCAGCGCAAGAGGCCTTACAGGAATTTGCGAAAACTGTCTTCCAGGAGTGCTTCTAAAAGCTATACGTACGTTGGCAGAAGTGCATAATCGTTCAAGGTGACTATTTTGTAGATAGATATATGCTTCGGTAATGTGAACGATTCAGGGTAAGGTTTTATACAACTTGACCCCGAACTTTTAGATCATACTACGTACGTATGAGTTTTTAATTTACTATTTCATAACGTTTTTGAATGACGCAAGTTTACGCGCATGAAGACATCACAAGAGAATTTGCGATAATTAACTGAGGAGGCGTTCAAAATGGATATTTGGTTATCTATATGTTCTTAGGTACATATGTATGTACAGATGTGCCAAAAAAACTTGTGAAGTATGAATTTGGTGATAGTAAAATAGAAATTTAGGTCGAAATCTGATTTTTTTTTTTTTTTTTTTTGTGATGACAATTCTTAATTTGTAGAAAGGAAGTAAAGTGAAATGAATCAATGATCCTTTAAATCCCTGACAATCTTATCAATTTATTTCTGTTTGATTTTTTTTTTGCCATCGGCCAATGGCATCGGCCATCGGCCATCGGCAATCGGCCATTTGGAGGAAAACAATCGGCCATCGGCCATCTTTGAACAATCGGCCAACAATCGGCATCGGCCCATCGGCCAAAAAATGCCAACGGTCGAGCCCTACATATCAATACCTCTGTGGATATTGGATCAGGTTGCCCGGCTCTTGACCTGGATGAAAAAGAACTAGCTGTATTTTGGATCCCCTTCCAACCAGTAAAGCCACATGCAAAATGACGACAGTCTGGTTATGACATCCAGAGACTGTAGTTTCATACTTGCTATTAACTTATCCATTTGGAATAGTCACTAACCAAGCTGGAGATAGCTTTAATCACCTTGACAGTGAGAGTGCCAACAAACTGGTGGCTAAAATCAATTTAGCACACCAGTGAGAGTCCTGGACAATGGGGCGGTTCAACTCATTGATTGAAGGCAAAGTATGGATAATAAACAGTAAATTACTGCCCAGGGCTAAGGCAGAATTACACACACACACACACATGTAAAATACTGACAGTCGGTTTACAACATCCAGAGACTGCAGTTTTGTCCTTGGACCAACTATCACTTGTAAGCCACCTCTGTCGTTGGTGCGGGGACTCTGGAGCAGTGGCGTAGCTAAAAACTCCTCAAGGGGGGTGTCTTGCCTAAAATCAGCCAACTCTGATATTTGGAAATGTAAATTAAAGCAGAGATATTTTAAGTTTTTGGCACACAGTATTACATACAAATAATTGAATCAATTATGTAAAAAGTATTTTAAATGATATGGAATAACTTGAATTTGCATTATTGGAGCTTAACTTTGAGCTTCAAGGGAGGGGTCCGTACCCGGGGACCACTCCCTTTCCTACACCGCTACCCCGGAGAATGATAGTGTTGGCTTAATTTTTGTCTCATGCATTTCAACCTAGCCCCTGTCTTTCATATTTAGAAGTTCCTTGTTGTGCTGTTGTTGGTATTAGAGTAAGATAAGATGCTGGAGAAGCATGCTATGAGGGTGACAAAGGAAACAAAGTCATGATTCTTCTCATGGCTTCTTACATCTAATGCGAATCAGCTCCTGCTTGATTCGACACAATTTATGCCCTTTTTGCCAATGCTGCAATTTATTTGAGGCAATAGCAGCGTTTACATGAGTCTTTTGTACCTGGTATTTCCCTGCTTCAACTCCGAAAAAAAACTGGATGGAAAATACACCTCTCACAGGCAAAAAGAGCTTGTATCCTGTATTTAAGAAAGGGGTTTTGCCCCGCATCCTTTGCGGCTATACCCTGCTAATGCGCACATTTGTTTTACGAGTGCATTGTGGGTAAAAACTCCGCTTTGACTCTAGTCGATAACAGAAGGAAGAAAACTCTACATTTCCTCAGCAAATAACCTGAACATGGTGAAAAGCAAAGGATGGGTTAGTGGATATTTTCAAGTTTTGAGTGAAACGCATGTAAATTTCCAGTCGTAGGTTGACTTTAATTGAAAAGTTTTTCTGAATCATGCTGCATAACAGCACTTTCCAGGACTGCTTGTACTATCTCCAGGCCCATCGTTTCAGGCATCACTAGGAGCCAATTAAGCCCTCCCCCCCCCCACTTCCCTGGCTTTGAGAAATTAATATATTTGCATATATGTGAGTGTGGTTTTGTTTTTTTCAGCATAATTTGCATTTAGTATCCCCCCCCCCCCCGGAGGATTTCGATATGACGGGTTTGACTACCTCTTATCCCAAAGCAGAGGAGAGGTTCACCTGCCATTTGTACTAGTTATCTCCAAATTTTTGAGTTTGACACTTCTATCCCTTTGCGTCTCACTTCCTCATTTGTCATATAGCTGAGTTCTCAATCTTTGACTCTTAGATGGTAACTAGTATTATTGTGGTATTTTTTTTCTCTTTCCTTTCTTTCTTTCTTTTTTTTTTTTTTGCAATTCCTTGTCAATGATGAAAGATGAATTTAGCAAAGCAATTACTGTCACCTGTGGGGAAAGCAAAACTTCAAGTTGTGGAGGGAGCCATTTTTGCTGTTAATTAGAGATTAGTCAAGTTGAAGACTTAGTTAACTGTTTGAAATTATGAATGTTTGGTTTTTAGGAGTTTTGTTTGGTTGAAATGCTTTATTTAGTACATTATGCTATTTGAATCATTTCTATTGTTTAAATTCTCTTGTAAATAGTAAGGTTCTATTATCAGGTTTGTTTTCAACAGGGGAAAAAAAGAATATTTTCTGCACATTCTAGTTGGAAGACTTACTTGTAGATGTTTATAATAATAATGAATTTTCTAAGAAGAACATTTTGTGTGTGTCTTTTTTGTTAAAATGTAAACAAGTTAAGAATATTGTCATCTGATATTGCTCAGGAGGATAAACATTCAAATTTAACATCTTATTATTATTATTTTTTATATAGTGTCAACTCAATCGTAGACCCTGTGAAAATGTTTTTTTACCATCTTCTTTATCCTGAGTACCGTGTTACTGTAGATGTATATGCTCTTATGTTTTTCTGCGATTTCATCAACTTCTTCATCGTTGTCTTTGGCTATTGGGCATTTGGGGTAAGATTAATTTTTTTTATTCATATTTTTGCAAAACATCTGTTATGATTTCAAACAAGTGAAATAACCTAGTTTTAAACAAATTTTTTAAAAATAGTGGTAAAGTGTTGTGTTATAATTGAACTTGTATTTTAATGTTGCTTTGAATTTTAATGTCTTATAAACTCTAAATGTATTTTTACACCATTTTAATTTGAATTTAAATTTTTCTGATAGTAATATGAATACTTCCATATTAAATTTGATTTACTAGTTAATAAAAGTTACGTTTTTAAAATTGAATTTTGTATGAAATCTTACCTATTAAATTTTATTTCTGCAGACTGAAGGTTCTGAAGCTGTTACATCATATTTTGAAGAAAATAAGGCAAGTTAATTTGGGATACTGCCAGTAGTTTTTTGAAACTAAATTTTGCTTTTCTTTTTTAACATTTTGTCTTTTAATTCTAGGTTCCAATACCATTCTTAATTATGTTGATAGCTCAATTTGCTACAATTGTCACTGACAGAGCATTATATTTGAGAAAATATATATTAGGAAAACTAATATTTCAAGTTATATCTGTTTTTGTTGTGCATATGTGGATGTTCTTTATTCTTCCAGCCATTACATCAAGGTATGTTGTCTAATTTCACTTTTATTTGTTGGCTATAAAATAACAAAATGCACTATTGTTTCGTTAATTTAGTCATCAATAATCTATGTTTTTGGAAATTAACTGTCGTTATTGGGTATTTTTCTAGGTGCCCTATAATTTTTCTTCAAATAATAACTAACTTTTTAACATTTATGTTTAAAATCAGTGGTGTAGTCAAAAGTGGGATTTTGGGGACAGTATCCCTTCACTTCTTTATATTTTAATTGAATGTATCCCCACTTTACCTTTAAATGTATTTTTAATTTCAATAATGTTTTATGTTCACACCCATACACCCCCCCCCCCCCACACATATTTTTCAGGATTACAATGGGTAAAATAGCCATAAACACTCAATATAATGGTAAATCTGAACAAATTACTTACAAGTAACCCTACCCAAGTGTGAATCACCGATTGGAATAACACTTTGCACATTTATAGAACACTTAAAAATAGTGAACTCATGTTTTTTTTTTCTTTTTTCTTTTCTTTTTATCGTCAACAAACACCTTTAACGGGGGGAAATTCATCCCTTAATATTGGATAGTTGGGAATTGGAGGGTACAATATATTCTTTTATTTTACAGTTTCATTCTAAAAATTCACATAATGATTTACAATCTGAAAAAAACTGAACAAAATAAAGTTGACATGTTTCAGGATTTTACTGAAAATACTACACTTCACACTTGGGTAGGGTTACTTGTTTTGTTAGAAACCAACTATTGGTAAATCCTGAAGAAATATATTTTCGACTGATTTTATGCCAAAACAAAATTTATCTTTACATAGAAGTTTTGTTTGTTTTCATATGTAGACCACAAATCTTTCATTGAAATCACTAGTGATTCAATTTATTTAAAAAAAAAAAATGGTGCTATGGAGGCATTTTAATATATGCACTTAATTGTGAAACTTTCTTTTAGGGATTTTGTATCAACTGGTAATTTACCTCCCAAAATGTGGTACTTTTTCAAATGTATATATTTGCTGCTTTCTGCACATCAAATTCGATCTGGATATCCAACTCGTATTTTGGGTAATTTCTTCTGCAAGAAGTACAATTATGCTAACCTTTTCCTTTTTAAAGGGTAAGTACAATGAAAAAAACTAATTCAGAGTAAAAGTGGTTAAAGAATGAAACTATTTTTTCTTTTATATGCTACTGCTATTTTCATATGATTACTTTTCTTAAAATGAGTTAATATTTTGTTCAGTAAACTGTTAAACATTTGCGGACACATTTTGCTTGCTTTCCAAAATGAGAAACCAAAATCAAATTTAATCTCTATATATTTGATTGCTCGTAAAGAACCTGCATTTCTGATGCAAATTCTGAAATATTTCTTAAGTTGAAGCATTTATTTAAAGTTTAATGACCTTCATGATTTTGTTTAAAAATTAATATAAACCACTTTTACAAAAAATTATAACAAAATGCTGTAGATTATGGGCACTTTCTTAAATGAAGTACCAATATTTCTGCTCTTTCTCTAAGTGTAGTAGATCTTCTAATTATCTTTTTGTTATCATGTTCGTATATAATAAAAAAATAAATAAATAAAAATATGGGATAAGTGAGAATATTCGACTATCCCTCTGATGATTAAAAATTCTATTTCCATAAACTATAATATTTTCTATGCATCATCCTTTTTATCATTTATGTATTAAAATGATCTGTCACCTGTTGTATATGATGTGCACTAGCTTCTATGTTTGAGATACTTATGATTTATAATAAAAAGTAACTCTTATGCATTTTTAATCTTCATAAAAGTTAACTTTTAAGAGCATAAACATTTAATATTTAAACCTTTTGAACAATGATGAAAGTTTTGTACAATTTCTTGAATGAAGTGCTGTGATTTCTACCATTTTTCTCAGTGTGTGGCAAATAATGATAGTTTCATTTTAATGCATGCTCTTATGTAAAAGTTTTCTTTACATATCTGTTGATGGGTTTAGAGAAAACTGTATTATTACCAACTCCAATTGTTATATTGCAGCAGTTAAGAGGGTATATTGTACTTTCTGTAAGTAAATGTATGCCCAAAATATGTGATGAATTAAAATACTCATACATGTTTAATCTTCATTAAAATAAAAATAAAAAACACTTTTAAAGGAATATAAACATCAAATCCTTTATACTTTTTATGAATGATACAAATTATGCTAATACATTTTCAAAAAAGTTTTCTTTTTAGTTTAACAGGATTAATTTCTCTTATAAATGAGCTGAAAGTATGTAAACAAGAGTAGTTATACCCTTAAAAGATAACTTTCATTGCTGTTCCAGTGACATTAAAATCAAGGTTATCCTATTTTGTCCAACCCGGAAAAAACCGTCCCATACAAAATGTCATTTTGTTCACTTTTTCGGTAAACAGAAAGGTTTTAGTTCAAAATTTGAAGTTAAAAAATAATAAATATTTATATAGATTTTTCTTATTCAAATACTATTTTAATATAAAAATAGAATGCATAAATATGCATATAAACAATTGATTGAAAAATATTTTAAAGGGAAAATGAAAAAAATTAAGATCAGTTGAAGCTTATGTAAGTGTAAAATGAATAAATCAAATGAGTGTTAATAAGTTATAATGCATGTAATAGCATTTATAGAAACAAACACATCAGCTGTGCATTTTAAGATGTTTATCTGTGATGTGGAGGTTTTTTGCCCATAATAAATGCATTTATAAAATTAAAAAGTAAAAATAAAAGGTTTTTAAAGGTTGGAGTCTCTCAAAACATTAAAATCATATTTAAAAAGAAAAACTATAATAAAGGAAATGTTGACATGAAGTGAAATATGTTATTGTAATACAAATACAAGTGTGATGATCAGCAACAGGCTCTGAATGCAGCTAGGCTGTTCCTAGTCAATTTATTAGTCCCCAATGAAAATTAATGGCCATTTTAAAGCTATCTACCCATTTGCTAATTATAGTCTCTTCCGGTACACTGCTCTGAGTCCCCACCACCCTACTAAAGTAGTAATTTGTATGGCATTAACATATCCATAAAAACATGCAGAGTACATAAATATTTTACTATGGGGTGACATCAATAAAAACACGAAAAATATAACAGTAAAATGTTTTTTGTCTATAAATCTTTGTTTTGTATGTATGTCTCCAAGCATTTCTTTTGACTTTTCCATTGAGTTCAATTTCTACTATTGTAATATATAATTGTGTAATTACGCCCGATTGCTTATTCATGTTGTTAAATTTTATTACGTTTAAGTAAATTATGATCTAAAATTAGTTGCACCAATGTGTTATTAAATTTTTTTTGGATTTATTAAATTCTAAAGTGACCAACCATTCTATTTAAATTAAATGATTAATTCATAATACATAATGTTTTTGAATTATATACTAATTTTATTACACCATAACAATAAATTTATGTGTGGATAATCAGTTGATTTTTCATTTCGTCCAATTTTGAACATTTTGTCCAATTTCTTCTGGCATCCCGGACTTTTTACAAAAAAGTGAACAAAATAGCAATCCTGATTAAAATAGCTGCCAACTTTTACTTTTTTTTAGTTACCACTTATAGTAATTGAACTTTTTCTAATATAATTGTTGAAAATACAGTGAATGCTTGATAGGACAGTCACTATTGGGGAGACTTATTCACAAAATGACATGACATGCAAATATTGCAAAACTGTTCTAGCTTCTTTGATCATCAATTTGTAGAATTTTGATTGTAATATACCATTTTTTTTTCAAATGTTTTGTTCCCTTTCTGCCTTATCTCAAATCTGTTTTCTTAATGACAGTACACAAATTTCTACTTTTCGTTGTTCTGATTACAGAAGCAAAGTTTTTGCTGGAAAAGTTTTACCTATAATTTATGATAAAACCCATTAGAAAATGATATTTATTACCCATAAACAAAAATCATGTTACATAGTGCTATAGACTGTTTTTGAACAAAGTTCTAATATTTCTGCATTTTTAGCCTACTTTCCGAGTAAAAGTCAAAGAAAGAAGAAAAAAACATGAAAGAAGGCTTAATGCATCTTAAAAATACCACTAAAAACGAAAAAAAGTTAAAAATAAATAAAATAATTAAATAAATATTGAAAAATTTAAAATTGGAAAGTAGGTATTGAGATGGGGAAAAATAGTTTGTCGGTCGGTCTGTCACCCCCCCCTCCCTAATAACTTTTGAGTAAACAGTCCAATTCGAACAATCTTTTTTTTTTGTTCGAAAGATCTTGGTGAGGTCTCACCTCATTTCCATATTTCACTTTTTGAACAATTTTGTTCATGTTTGAACAGTTCAAGGCCCATTTATCACACAAGGGAAATTTAAGGCAAATATAACTCCCGCATTAGAAGCAAATTTGCACCAAACAAACTTCGTTGGAAGAATATCTTGATGAAGAACATATATAGAAAATATCTTTTTGATTTGAAAAATTTTACATTTAATTTTGAACCATTCAAACTCGTTTCAAATGATTTTTTTTTTAAATTTAATGTATTTATTTTGATGAGCTTATCATTTTTAATTATTTTTCTTTTTAAAGGCGATTAAAGATTTTTTCTCATGGAAAAAAATATATTAGCTGCTTTGTTTAAAAGGTGTTACTACTTTTTTGTTCTTTCATTTATTTTTTATGTATCTGTTTCTTTATATGAACAAGACATATTTTGTTTCTAGAAATCATCTTAAAATGTTAAAGTGGTATGTTTGGCATAATTTGCAATCTCAGCTAATTTAGTGAAGTTTGATTAGATGCTAGAAAGTTGATGTTGGTATACAGGAAAGTAGGCTCGTTTAGTTCTGGACAGAACTTCTTGTTTTCTTTGTGTTTGGGAGATAGTTATTCCTATGCAGTACCTTTATGTAACTACATTTGTGATAAAAGTTTGATAGATTATAACACTTATACACTTCTAAGCTTTATAAAAATTTGATCTTTAAAATGACATAAAGATTTCCAAGTTGAAATTTTGAAAATAATTATTAATATTATTCTCTTATCTGTTTTTAGATATATGATTATTCCTTTCCTATATGAGCTTAGAAGTTTGATGGACTGGATTTGGACTGATACCAGTATGAACATAAGCAATTGGCTGAAAATGGAAGATATTTATGCAAACGTATTTGTTTTGAAATGTACCAGAAGAGCAGAAGCAGACTACCCAACACCTAGAGGTGCAAAACGCACTGCTCTGATAAAGTATGGTGGTTGGTGGCTTCTTACTATTTTTAATCATCCTCATCATTTGGTTCCCACTCTTACTGTTTGCATTGGGCAACACGGTCGGTCGAAGCAACATTCCCATCAGTTGCACGGTGGAACTCTCCATCACTGGCTATGAACCCATATTTCAAACCACTGCCCTGAGGCATCAGATAAAAAGTTTCACTGATGCCCAATGGAAGCAGATGGAAAAAGAAGTGGCAAATTTGGCCCATCCATCAACCACCAGTTTTCTCACTGGATATGACAAAGATGACACTGTCATAGTTGAACTGAGCAACAATTCAACCTCTGTCTGGACAATCAGTCCTCCTAGTCAAAAGGCCTTGATCGAAGAATTGAGGGGCACAAATGAGCTTAAAATGGTGTTATCGTGGTCTTTCATGAGAGACAAAGAACTTCATGCTACAGATCCCATTGTCAGAGATCAAAATGAACTGAACTTGACTGATACTGGTTTGAGAGATAGCTTGGCTAGAGCTTTGAGTGTAAACTATGGTAATGTTTCAACTATTCGTGGAGCAATTCCTGAATCTACAAATATCCAGGACATATTTCCCAATTTCGTCAAAATACCTGGAAAAGGAACTGCTTCTGTTGTGAAACAGTTCTACAGCAAAGAAAGTAAGTTTGTATTTGCTTTAATAATAATATTAAAGGTTCCAGGCTGTTGTGCCATAGTCGGAGTATAGTAACTCCAAATGTTTGGACGGCATCTGCGTTGGTCATCTTCAGTGGCACTGCGGACGCAGCTTACAGGGAAGCGGTTTCTTAGCAACTGATGTAAGTATCGAAGTGTTGTCAATATTTATGAGGGAAGAGCCGCAGATGCGGACAAAGCATTTGGAATTACTCTGGGCACAACAGCCCAGAATCTTTTAATATTATTGACACTGTCCATGAAAGCCTTTACTCTTACATTATGTTTGCTTTATTTTTTTCTTTTTTCTAAATGATTAGCTTCACTAACACAGCTAGAATTTTCTTCTGTAAGGGGAAGTGAGGAGTGGTTTGGTTATAATAACATAGAACTTTGGGGGAAGGGCTTGTTATGCAATCTTTTTCTGTTTATTCAGCATGGCCATAATTAAATTGCCCTACTTTATAGTTATCTGAAAATGGAACTAATGCTCAAATTGGCTAAATTTTTTGTGATAATGAAGGAAGGGTTGGGAATTTGTTTAAGCAGATAGTAAAAATAGTTAAAAATTCCTGCAGTAAAAGGGTTTTTAATGAAATTTTAAACATTTAACATTGCATGCATTTTGATAGTTTAACATCTTTCTTGCAACAAAAGAAGTTAAATATTACAGCCATCATTTTCAGCTACAATCTGGAAAAGTAAGTAACATGTTCTATAGTTTACCACAGTTTTATGCTAGGAAATGCTACTAACATTTCAAAATGCTGTTTTAAATATCATTTGATGTTCTTCCTGGGTGTAGAAGCGATAATGTATTGCTTAAACTACCCCTCAGAAGTTGCTTTATACTCAGAGTTAGCAATCAACAGAGCCAAAATTATTTGAGTGCGCCAATGACATTTTATTTTTTTAAGTGATATATCAGCAACATTATTTATGTATTTATTTATTATTTTTTTGCAGAAATTTAATGTTACACTTAATATTTCTTACAAATGTTTTATTATTCTTGAAGGAACTTACATGAAATATTTCTTAAATTCTAGTTACAAGAAATAAATCATTTTTTGGTACAACGCCATTCCGAGGCTTGAACATATCAATGTGGACTGGAGATATGTTGAATGACACTGACATGCCAAATTCATCCATAGCTCATTATGTAGAGTGGTGGGAAGTTCAAGATGACTGCAGCAGTAAAACACCCTATGGAATTTTGGGCATTCAAAATTGTAATTTTTTGAGAATCATCGCATTCAGCGACAAAGCTTTTCCCTCAGAATTGTCCATTATATCTGGATATGGGTAAGATATTTCATATTTTCGTGTGCTAACTTTTTTTCTTAGAAATGGCAGGAAGCACAATTTGTCTGAAGTGTCGAATACCGAAGCTTCAGCCAACTAATGGCTGGAGCTTCGGCTGCTATGCATGTTGAGTTTTAGCATTAAATGCACAATAAATGCATATAACATCATTTAATTCTCCATATATTTTACTATTAGTTTTTTCAACATTTGTAGCTTACTGTTCTTTTTTAAATTAATACATATCAACAATTAAGATTTCACTTTTGCTTTGCACCGGTAGTACCAGAAAAGCCCATGTTTCTAATTTTTCATTAGAATAAGTATTATAAAACATTATTTGGAATATTAAAGGCATGCTCTACATTTAAGTTAATGTTTATAATAACCAACTGATATGATAAAAAATTAATCTTTTATTTCAAGTATCAATCTGGAATTCTTTTTTCAATTAATCTGAAATAAATTTTTTTATTTTAATTATTTAAAACAAATATTTAGAATGTAAATATAGAGTGGATGTGCTACTAATGGGGGGGGGGACTGGAGGCTTTCCTTATTTTGATTTTGACACACAGAAAAGAAATAAATAAATAAATAATAATATCAATAATAAAATTAAATTAAAATGTAGCTCTAATGTTATGCATTGACAGTTATCTGCATGCTTTACAATCCTGGTTTGTTGTTGATAATCTAGATCAGAGGTTCCCAACCGGTGGTTCGCGAACCCCCAGGGGTTCGCGAGGTGCAGGAAGGGGGTTCGCGAAAATTTCGGTGCAATGGCGGATTTTTCCTAGTTTGGTAAAAAATTATAAACTATTCAATTTGCACACATAGTTACTAATTTTTTTTTTTTTAATTTGAAAACGCGCCAGACTTGTATTAAGCTCAAAAAAAAAAAAAAAAAATCTTTGAGCGGTTTTATAATCTTGGTTAAAAAGAAATTTTCTCATTTTTTTTCGATAGACAACAAAAAGAGATATCCTTCCTTCTTTATTGCGAGGCGCCATGCAGAAACGTTGTATTAAGTTGTGGCGGGGATCACGATGACCTTAAAAAGGCGCCATTGCATGGAGTCAATCAAACAATATACATAATATACATATGTCGAAAAAAATAAAGAATTCTCAAACAATGCATCATAGGGGTATTATTTCTAATCTGGTTGAAATATAACTCGGGAATTTCCGTCGAATTCAGTCATCGAATAGCAGACATGACAGCAAAAGGCTCCAAACTTAAAATTTATTACTGGATTTTACCCATCTGTTCGTTTTCAAAAATATATAACATCAGCATGCTCATAGTTCTGGGGAAATAGTTGTTAACAAACGTATTTAGAGATACTTTAGAGATGCTTGAAAACAAGTGATTTTGTTTGCAATTGGTTTTGCTACGTGAACTTGCTACTCTGTTTGTGAAGTTATAATCGTGTTGGTAATTTTTATGATTTGATAACTTTCTGCTGTTATGGATCGATGGTTGAGAACTGGTAGTTTGGTTGAGCGACAAATGGACAAGCAGTCAATCGATCAGCCCTCAACATCAGCAATAACTTTCGAATCAACACAGGATATTGAAATAGATAGCTGTAATGAACTGCCGCCTCCCCCGACTAAACAGAAAGGTGAACTAGGGGAGAAAAAAGGAAAAAAGCGAAAATATGACAGTGACTATTTACAAATGGGCTTTTATTTTACTGGAGAAGAGTCTGAACCTAGACCGCTTTGTCTTCTCTGCAACGAAGTTCTAGCGAACAGCAGTTTGAAACCGTCACTTCTGAGAAGACACCTCAAAACAAAGCATCCGACACACAAGGACAAACCTATCGAATATTTTAAAAGAAAATTGCAATATAATAAAAAGTGTAGCGTCTCTACGTCCCTGTTAGAATCCAACGAAGATAGTAAAATGGCCCTTGAAGCTTCATATCGAGTCAGTTATAGAATTGCAAGATCTGGACAGCCACATACAATTGCAGAAAATTTAATTGGACCGTGTGCTAAAGATATTGCTAAGTGTATGCTGGGAGAAAAGTCAGCAAAAAAAATTGACCTGGTTCCGCTATCAAACAACACAGTATCACGTAGAATTACTGATTTGGCAAGTAATGTGGAGAAAGAACTTGTGAATAGAATAAAAGAGAATAATTTTGCGATCCAGCTTGATGAGTCGATTGATGTAGCAAACGCTGCAATATTACTTGTCTATGTTAGGTATATTTTTAACGATACAATTAAAGAAGATGTACTATTTGCAAAACCTTTGAAAACCAACACAACTGGAGAAGCAATTTTCGAACTGGTCAACAGTTACTTTGAAGAAAATGGAATAGATTGGTCTTTGTGTGTGGGTGTGTGCACGGATGGTGCAAAATCAATGACAGGAAAATTTGTTGGCTTTGTGGTGCGAGTAAAGAAGATCAACGAGAAAATTGAATGGACTCATTGCTGCATTCATAGACAAGCATTAGCATGTAAGCGTATTCCCGCAGAATTATCCGCTACTTTGAATGATGCGGTAAAAATTGTAAATTTCATAAAATCACGTGCCACAAACTGCCGTCTATTTCACGCGCTTTGTGAGGAATTGAGAAGCCTTCATGTTACTTTACTTCTTCACACAGAAGTTAGATGGCTTTCCCGTGGCAAAATTTTGACACGCTTATTTGAATTGAAGTCAGAAGTCCAAGCATTTTTTGTTGATCATCCATTTCACTTGTCCACTAGCATATTCGATCCTCTTTGGATGCAAAGGCTTGCATATTTAGCTGCCATCTTTTCAAAATTAAATGAATTAAATCTATCCTTGCACGGTGCAGTTGTTAATATTTTCGTTGTATATGATAAAATTGAAGCTATGGTAAAAAAATTGAATTTCTGGATCCAATGCCTGGAAATGGGTGAGTTTTCTTGTTTCACTTCTCTTAGTAGTTTTTTTATCAGAAAACTCAATGAAACTTGATGAAAGCGTTAAAAGAAATGTATGTGAACATCTGCAACATCTTGAACTAACTTTTGACGAGTATTTTCCTAATAGGCGTAACGTCCCTCTCTCAAACAACTGGATACGCAATCCTTTTGAAGGAAATCCATGCTTAGAAAACACCCTGACATTACCTGAAAAGGAAATGCTCATCGAGTTATCCTGTGATAATTCATTGAAAACTACCTTTAAAGAGCTCTCGTTAATTGACTTCTGGCTCAGTGTAAGAAATGACTATACCGTTATGTCCAAAAAAGCAATTCGAATTTTATTACTATTTTGTACAACATATCTGTGCGAGAAAGGATTTTCCTCCTATACTTATCTCAAAGATAAATACCGAAGCAGATTGAATGCAGAGCCTGATTTAAGACTCAAACTGTCAGACATTGAACCAAACTTTCAGTTTCTTTGTTCCGTCAAACAGCCACAAATATCGCATTAAGGATTTTTTCCCCAATTTAAAGTATGCTTAAAAAAATAGTTGGTTTATAAAACTTCTTGTTTATAATTTTTCTTGTAGATGTAGTTTTAACTTTTTATTAATGTTTGCACTTAATGATATTTTACAATTATATTTTTGTTTATTGCAATCAAATGCTGCAAAAAATGGAAAGCAAACATGCTGTTTTTTTATTGTTTCTTACATGTTACTAATTTCAACATCAGGGGGTTCGCGAACTTTTTTGCCTGTTCCAAGGGGTTCGCAAAGAGAAAAAGGTTGGGAACCGCTGATCTAGATCAATGAATACAAAATAAGTTATGTTGACAGATTAATGCATCTATTAAAAAAACTGAAATATGGTACCTACAACTAAAAATAAAATATAATTCTAAAACAAATAACTTAAGGATGCCTTTTAGTTCCATATCCGCCGTTGAATACGTAAGAACACTATATGACCAAAAGTATTGAGGCACTTTCAAAAGTTCACATTTTTACGGATTTCTCGAGAAATAAAAGACCAATCGCTCTGCAATTTTTTCACATAAAAGGTATACTCCAGCCACCATTTTCCAACAAAAATTAATTCTACTATTCATTTAGGGGGCGAACAACAAATTGCGGAAACAAAAAAAGGTTTTTGATAATTTTTCATGCATGGGCGGATTTATGGGGGGTCAGAGGGGGGCAATGCCCCCCCAGTTTTGGGAGGACTTTATGTAGTAACAACACATCTTCCAAAAATTAAAAAAAAAATCATTATTTTTTCGTTTTTGAATAGTTTAGAAGAGCATGGGTGGATTTATGGGGAGGGGGGGGCAAAGGGGACAATGCCCCCCAGTTTTGGGAGGAGTTTATATAGTAACAACTTATCTTCCAAAATCTTATAACAAAAAAAATATCATGATTTTTTCTTTTTTGAATAGGAAATTAAAGTTTATTTTTTCTTTTAAACTTAAAATAGCCGTTTCTTACAAAGTTTGAACAATACTGTACAACTGTATAATCTACTACTCAATTTCAGAGACTGGAAAGTGCAAATTATTGATAGGTTCTAAAATCCCTGAAAAGAATTGGCGCAGTATAGCCTACAAGGGCTCTTGAGCCAAAAACCCAATCTAACCAACCAAACCTTGAAAATAATTAGACAAGTCTTTGAAACTCCTAAGCAAAATGTGCTTCAATTTTATTTCTTATCAAGTGTATAAATTAAGAATTGTTCAAATGGGTAGTATGTTACTCTCTTGATACCTATTCTCTAAATCAGTGCACCATTTCTTTTAAAGTATTAACTTGCATCAGAAAGCACTTTTAAAGTGTAAAACTTAAAAAAAAATTATTTGCCTATTATTTCCAATTAACCCTTATAAGACCTCAAAATGCAGAATTTTATATCCATTTTAGATTATTTCCTCCGGGGGAGTAACCCCCGGGCCCCCCTAAAACTGGAGATATACTATATCCCACTTAAAAGGGAGCACTGCGTCACTCTCTTAATACCAGCCCCCTCTCTTTTAAGGTCAATTTAAAAAGGACAGCATGATTACACACAGTAATGAAAACGACACATAAAAAAGTAAAGAATGGCCTTACGCATCACAGAAAACAGACAAAAACATGGGAGGGGGGAGGGCAATTAAAAATGTTGCTCCAAAAAAAAAAAAAATCCTGCCCCCCCAGGAACTCAGTCCTAAATCCGCCTATGTTTTCATGGTAAATAGCTGGGAATAAGCTACAAATTTCAGAAGTAAGTTAAAAATCTATCTAGATTTTATTTTTATATTTTTGTAAAAGTATCTCTTATACCTACAGAGATATAAGCATTTCTTTCAAAAATGCAAAAAATTTTTTTAAAGGTTTTCGCCTCATATCACGCAGAGTTTTCCATCAAACGTTACTAAACTTTCAAAATATTTGACATCATATTAGAGAAACATAATAATAAAATTTGAATTTAAAATATTGAAAATTTAATGAAATATGAACGTTTAAAGCAATTTTTCACTGCGCATACGCAAAAGATAACGATTTATAACTTTCATAATCGGAAGCCCAGATATATCCTACATCTCATAAAAAATTCCACTTTGATATCTTTAAAATCTAAAAAGTTATCAGCGGTCTAATGAGCCGAATTTTAATAATTCTTCGCTAGACGATGTTCGCAAATAATCCGTTCTTATCATGAATCACTTTGCAACGATAGCAGGAAAGTGTTGCTAGTTTGTGAACGACCCCTTACCATTCCTCGCCTATCCAAGAATTATAGAAATTCGGCTCATTAGATTGCTGATAACTTTCAATTTTAAAGATATTGAGGTGGAATTTTTTTATGAGTTGCAGGATATATCTGAGCTTTGTGGATGATAAATGTTGATAATTTGCATTTTTGAAGGAAATGCTTTATATCTCCCTGGGTATAAGAGATACTTTTATGAAAATATAAAAATAAATTTTTGATAGATTTTTAACTTATTTCTGAAATCTATATAGCTTATTCCCAGCTATTTACAATGAAAAAGATCAAAAACCTTTTTTTGTTTCCTCAATTTGTTGCTGGTCCCCTAAATGAATTGCGAACTTAATTGTTATTGGAAAATGACAGTTACGGTATACTTTTTATGTGAAAAAAATTACAGTGCAGTTAATCTTTACTTTCTTGAGAAATCTGTAAAAATGTGAATTTTCGAAAGTGTCCCAATATTTTTGGTCATATATAGTGATTGCAATACAAGTATATCAAATACCGGTATTTCAAGCTATTTTGCAATTTCCTAATGCCGGTATTTACTGAGGTAAATACCAGTATTAGTTGAAAACAAATAGTTTTAATTACAGAGTTTTCAGATTAAATTAATACACAATCTACTTTTATTTTAACGGTACATTTCTTTGTCCTTGATACAGTACCAAAACAAATCTATTGATGTAACAATTTGGCTTAGAAAGTACTAACTAATAGAATGTTATTAAATGAAAGTAGCGGAAAGATTACAAATGATATTTTCATTATTAGATGGTAAGATGAATCGTATTTTTGTGAGCTTATGTGCATTAGGTTTTCATTTTTTCCACTTCCTGATCACTCACTTTCCTTTTGTGAAAGTTAATTTCAAGAGTAATTTCAAATGTATTTGTCCAATGAATAATTTATTACAACTACCAATTGCAGTAGCATTTTATGATTTATATTTTTAAGTTTTTGTCTCAATTGTACTGAATTTTGACGAAAACATTTTCTTGTTGGTGTTTCAAGTGGTAATTTGTTGTCACCGGTATTGGTTTGTTGTCCTGTCCCGCTATTTGACTTTATACTTGGCAAGATAATATTTAGAAATTACATAGTGCCTTGAAAATTCGCATAGAGATAAGGCATCATAGCAGCAGTAACACATGTTTTCAGCTATTTACATAATTATAATTGTAAAGAAGTTTTGAGTAGAAAGCAAAAAATGTGTAAAAGAAAAAAAAAGAAAGTAACAAGATTAAATTTAATTAAGTTCATCGTAAATTTCAAACCAATGGGCTAGTAAAAAACAAACACAAAAATATCCTGATCAAGAGGAAATCATTGAAGATGATGTTCAAGTTGGAAAACGTTCAACTCTCGAAGAGAAGTTACAACTAGCTGTAAATTCAAAAGAAAAAAAATACTACACATGATACAAAAGAAATACACCCAAACACAAAATAAACGAACTGATGTGTGAATCACACGACTTCCTTTTACTCCACTTTAATGTCATTTCACCATTATTGGCAATTTTAATGTGATTCAATTGTTTACTCTCTAAGGGTGCATTCGGAAACGCGGATCGGTCGCCTCGGTGCAACCGCAAGCGTTCGGAAACGCTTGCGGTGGAACCGCTGACGTCACTTAACCGCGTTCGGAAACACTGCGGTTGTTTTCTGGCGGTCGACTTGGTAGCAACCTGTGGCACCACTGTCTGGAAGCGGTTAGCGAGATCACAAACGTCACAAAGTCTGTGTTGGCCAATCCGGTCGTGTTTCATGTTTTGATCGTAACACACGTGACTTGCCCATTATGAAAGTTACGCGTTGATTGGAGTGTCGTTTGCTGCTGAACTAGAACTACCGCGGTTTAACCACGAGCGTTCGGAAACACAGCTGTTCTACCGGAATTCCTAGAGAAATTCCAAATACGTCATAACCACACCGGACTAACCACGCGGTGTAACCGGTGGATCGTTTCCGAACGCAGCCTAAATATCACCAACAGTGGCCAAATTGAAACCAAAGTAAAAAAAAAAAAAAAATTAAAATTAAAAAAAAAAAACGCCAAATTTTTCGCCAAGTTGGCAACAAAACTTGGCAACCAAAAGACTGGCGATATATTGCCAAGTGTCCGAATTATAACACCACTTGAGTTTACATCGAAATTAACAATGATTTCCCCTTAAAAAGGGGCAAAAGACCCCCTTAGGAACATCCGAATGCAACCAAAAGGGAAGGTGCACAACTAGGCCCCACCAGGAGTCTACGTAGGAAAATTTAACTTTCTAGGACATACTGTTTTTGAGTTATGCGAGATACGTACGCACATACATATGTACATACGTACATCACGAGAAAATTTGTTGTAATTAATTCGGCGGTCGTTAAAATGGATATTTTGGGTGTCTGTAGGTTCCTAAGCATATATCCACGTGTGGTCCGGTTGAAAAAAAAAACTCAGCATTCATTTGGGGGTGAGAAAAATGGAAATTTAGGCCGATTTTTGAGTGAAAATTTTTTCGCGAATACAATACTTCCTTTTTTGTAAAAGGAAGTAAAAAAGGATTCATCTGAAAATACCATGCAAGAGACCCATAGGCGGATTTAGAACTAAGTTCCTAGGGGGGCAGCTTTTTATTTATTTATTTATTATTAGCATTATCAGTTGTATTGATTACAACTGGCTGGATTTAGACATAGCGTGCTTCGAAGCTATTTCAGGGTTTGTGTCTCTTTAGTAGTCTGGTCAACTTCTCTATCGGCGTCAAAAAAGGCCATTTTTAAAGCTCCCCCCCCCCAATGCATTATACATAAGGTCTAAGAAGGTGGAAAATGGAGTCCCTTTTAAGTAGGGGATAGAATATCTGCAATTTTGGGGGGTCCAGGGGTTTCTCCCCCGGAGGAATTTTTGTAAAATAGATATAAAATTCTGCATTTTGAAGCCTTAGAAGGAGTAATTGGAACTACTAAAATCTCGGAGACAAATAGCAAAACACTTTTGCAGATTACGATAATACAGAGTAAAAATTATTTTCAGGTTGACAAATCAATTACAACAGTTCTCAGAGAGAAAAAGCGAAAAAGAATAGAAGATTATGCATTGTTATTTGCTTACTTTGGCTGTTGGCTCAATTCAATCAGTTTTTGATCATGCCTCCAACCCACCGACAAATACAACAGTGAATTAAATACAAAATGATCAATAGTAAAAAAATACTTTAAAAGAAATGGTGTATAGATTTAGAAAATAGGCCCATTTGGACAGTTCATAATTTATACACTTGATAAGAAATAAAGTTGAAGCACATTTTGCTTAGGAATTTCAAACACTCATCTAATCCGTTTCAAGGACTTGAGAACAGTTAAAATTATTTAAGGCACTTAAATTGGCCTTTCCAGTCTCTGAAATTTAGTACTTGATTGTACTGTTTTACAGTATTGTTCTAACTTTGTAAGAAACAACTATTTTAAGCTTGGGGCTTCGGTGGCCAAGCGGTATTGCTCAGCAACTGCTTGCATGCATAGAGGCACAGGTTCGATTCTCCCCCTACTACCCTGGGTGTTCTTCTAATTTCCTTGTATTGTAATAAATCTGAATTGTGCTATCTGTCAAATGTGTCTGAGTAAAAGTCGGACGTCCACCTAAAATGGGACTCAGTCAAACGGAAGCCGCTCATATTAGCCTCAAAAGTGGATTAACGCCTCTGTTATTCATTGCCTTGGGTGCTCCAAGGGCCATCAGGAACAACAACAACATTTTAAGTTTAAAAGAAAAAAAACTATTGATTTCTCATTACAACAACTTTTTATTTTCAATTACAAGTAGTGAAAAAAAAAAAAAAATAGAGGTAGTGTTTTTTTTCCTTCTGGGCTGAACAGATTAACAATATGCAGAAGAAGTAAGATAAACGCAAGTTATACAAAATAATTTCCAAAATTACTGCATTCGGGATTAATAAACAGCAATATATGAAACATGTGAGTCACAAAAATTTATCTCAAGTAAAATGCTACAGAAACGTGAGAACCATGATTTTTATATTTTTGATGCAGGATGTGGCAAGGAGCTAAACTTGACACATTTCGGCATTTCTCTCCCCCCCCCCTCCCATCATTTGCTATAAATTTTTAAATTTATGGTTTGTATCCACACTTTTCCAAATTTTCAAGGTTTACAAGCTCCTTAAAATGGAATTTATTTTTTCAAGTACTTTTCTTCTTTTTTTTAAAGAAGAAATCATGAAATTTTCCGGAGTTGGGGGATTTCAACAAAGCGGGTGCCCTCAACTATAGCTTGTTTAGTTTATAGGTAAATCCAGTTTTTTTTTTTTTTTTTTTTTTTGAAATCTTTGTTTTAGTTTCCAATTTGTTGAAATAGTGGTTGATTATTTTAAGTATAGCGGCTGATTACTTATATTTTCTCTCATATATTTGTTCTAATGGTTTTCAATTGAAAGTAGTCCTTTTCAACACATTTCAACAACCCGGTAACAGCTTCACTCTTTGTAATACAGTGTGGTGCCCCCCCCCTCCCCCATCAGAAAAGGACAGTTGCTATTCTTTTCATTTTCACTTCTGAACTTTTCAAAAAAAGAAAAAAAAATCATGATTTTTTTCTTTTCACATTTTTGGAGGTGTGCTGTTACCATGTATAAAGTTCTCCCAAGGCTGGGGGGGGGGGGCATTGACCCCCCTCGCCCCCCCCCCCATAAATCTGCCCATGAAGAGACCAAATTGTTTGAAGACTTCCAGGCAATGGAGGAGATGTATCTTGCATTGTTACCATTACCACTGACCTGTATGTAATCGGAAAGTGTATTTTCAACTGCACTTTGTTTTTTTTTTGTTGGAAATTTGTGCATTAAAGAGAGTTTCATGCTTAGTGACAGTTCAATGGATGCATTATGTTTCTTACTATTATCGATTTGTTCCTTCATTTTATTTTTGTTCACAATATGCTTCCATTTTTGCACAAAATTATGAAACATGGCAACAAAACAATGTTTTCAATCTTTTTTTGAGAAATTTCTGATACCGGTATTAATACCGGTATCCCGGTCTCACCTTTTAAAAATACTGAATACCGGTATTGCATATTTGGTCCGGTATTGCAATCCCTAGTCATGTAATGCAACATCACCGTTATTATAAGTTTCAAAACTGGAAATATTTGAAGAGTGTTTAATACGTCATCATTTTCAAACTTGAGTTTTTTAATAAAACTATAAACTAAATGTAACGTAACTTTCAATAGAATATATTGATAATAAACATTTTATTTATTCTCCAAAAGGAATTAAGCGTATACATTTCAATTATGATTTATCATAAGGTACAATTTTGAATTTAAAGGACAATGTCTTATATAATAATTGCAAAAGAAAATTCGCAACACATTGTCTCAGGCTGAAGCAGCCGAACCACAGCTCATGTTTCGGCTGGGCCAAAGCTTCTATGATATGGCCGAAGTCCCACTTTCAAAATGCTGTATAAAAAGAACCACTGGTAAAAATGACTTCTTATTTTACATTCTTTTATGATACAATTCTCATATAATGCATGCAAAATATCATTATTCTGTAATTTATAAAACTTGTAACGTGTTTGACAACTGAAAGTTTGGATTATTTTGTTTCTTTTTCAGAATTGTGGGGTTATATACCACATTTGTTCTAGTCGTGTCTCGCTTGGTGAGAGGCTTCGTCGCAGGAACATCCTTCACTATTATGTTTGATGACATGCCTTATGTAGATCGTGTACTGCAGTTGTGCTTGGACATATACCTGGTGCGAGAGAGTGGAGAATTCACCCTGGAGGAAGACTTGTTCGCGAAACTCATATTCCTCTATCGCTCTCCGGAGATGCTCATCAAGTGGACAAAGCCCCCTGAGAATGTCCCGGACCCTGAAAATGAAAACCGACAGCTTCCTGGTCTCCAACGATAGTGGAAACCAGGAAGTGTGTGTCCATTCATGGCCGCACTTAATTCTAATAGGCCATGACAATCGCTGAGACTCATGGCAATAAGAGGGCGCAACAGGCAACCCCTGCTTTCCATTACGTTGCCATTAATTGGTGGCTTCGGTTCAGCGCCTCTTGTGGTCAAAATGGGCGACATATGAAGTTTCGAAATTTTCAAGAATTTCAAGAGCAGATCATAGTTGCATCGGTGCAATACAGAAAAATCATAAATAGTTAAGGCCCTTAAAGCGTCAGCTCCATCTAGTGGGGTCATGGTCCAACGATACGAAGCGTCCAATGATAGTGTAACTATTTGTGACAAAAAGAATGGGAAAATAATGCGAGAGAATAACTTGTAACTCAACAATGATTCTGAAATTATGTCAAGAATTTTTGTATTGAAGTGTTAGTACGTAGAGAGAGATTTTTATTTATAAGTGTTAAAACAGTACAAATATCTGCTTATGCTAAGTGCCTTTTTCGTTTGGCGACTTGTATTTTTTTTTCAAAGTATTTGCTTCAGACAGAATTGTGATAGATTTGATTGATGATCTTAGTTGCCTTTTAAACTTAATACTAATCAAGCGCCTGTTTTAGGACTTAGAAAGTGTGTAATGTTTCTTAAATTGAGAATTTTATATTTTAGACCTCCGAAAAAGATGTATTAGTACTTACCTTAAATTCCTATATAAATCAAAAGATGTGTAAGATTGTTGATTGATCTGTTAATGATAGTTTCAATTTTCTCTAGAAATTTTATTTATTTCTTTCGAAAATATTTATTCTTTCATTCAACATGTTGAAAAGTTTCTTATTGCGTAGTTTTTTGCATATTGTAATTTTCTGGGGTGTTCTGAATGTTCTTCAAACTGATGCAATTTATCTATTTATTTATTTTTGACATAAATGTAAAAATAGGAAATATTAAAAGAAAAATTAAAAAGTAGGTTAAAATTGTAACAAATGAGAAATTTGAATATTTTAAATTACTTGCATTTTATAGTGTTAATTTTTCAATTTAAACTTGAAATTAGTCGAATTTGTTGTTAATAATCATAGTTTTTCATATATCTGCTTTATAAAAAATTGATTTAAAGCAAATTGAAAAACTTTTGCTTTGTTTTTATCAAGTGTGATATTAAAGCAGTCTTAGTTATAAATTTGTTTTTAAAAATGCTATTGAATAATTAAAGTACATGTGATTTACTGTTAGTCTTTATATTAGTAAATTTGTTTATTTTAATTTGTATTATATTAAACTGTGATAATTTGTTTGATCTTTTATTTTATTTTAATTTAGTGAAAGTAGTAAAGAAATTGAAATATTTTCTAATAACTTGTATATATACTTGCATTAGAATTCTCATATCTACATGCTATAAATATGGTAATACATGAGTTAGAAATCAAAATTTTAATATTTTTAAAACAAACTGTGATATTTCTTTAAAAATATTCCTTAATATATAATAAAACATGTAGTAAATTAAAGTTCATGCTGTACTATTTATTGAAAATAATATTATCAGTAATAAAATGACATATTTGTATTTTAAGGCAGTTGACAATTGTTTACTTTAATCATATTTCAATTTCATATTTTATTAAGTGTTTCAAAAATGTTGTGTTATGTATTAATGTCTAATATTTGACACTATCTAGTTCTTTTTAAATAAAACTAATTCCATAAGATCTATACTTGAAATCAGATATGTAATAATAAATAACAGCATTATTATGTAATAAATTGGTACAATTTGTAAAACGCTTAAAAGTGCAGAATTAGAGAATAAATATGCGAGTCTGTAAAAACGTATAAAACATTCTATTCATTTGTAAATAGGATATCATCTCTTTTATTATATCTATGCAAAAAGTTTTATAGCTAAACTAAACTATACTGGTGCTTAATCATTCAATGCTTTTATGCTGTTATTATGTGTGATGGTTAAATATTTTTTCACTTCACTGAATTATGTCGGCTATTATTATTATTGATAAGAAAGTCATTAAGAGAGCGTCAGCTTTCTCAGCTGCTAAGAATATTTTATTAACTTTTTATATTTATAAAACTGTATAGTTTTAGAAACACTTGGTTACGTTTGCATTATGTTGGAAGTTGAGCAATGGCATCGCTGATCTTCCACAATAAATATATCCAGAGTTTGGCTCCTGTGATTTTTGATTACTTCTATTCAGATATTTTGATTTGAATCTGTAAAATACATGTCTTAATTTTGCATTTTCGTTGTGTATAATGTTTCTGAATTTTTGATACATAGCTTAAAAGTTATCTAGACCTAGCCATATTTATTAACTATCATAAATTTAATATTTAATTAAATATTGTTCGATTTTTTTTAACTACTTGAAGATGCAGGCACATTCATAAGCAGTGAGTTTTAAATTCCAATGGAGCGCTGAACAAGAATAAAATTTGTGATGAAAGAATTAAGACCGAATTGCCCTCGTTCTAGGGTATTTTTTTATATATTTTTTAATTAGTTGTGAAAATTATTCGACTCAACTAGGTTTTTTTTTAAATGTAAATAGTTTGAATGTTCCGAAAAAAAGTTTTTGATGATGATAACTCATTTACGAGATGATTACAATGCAGTTCTGCCCTGCAATAGAAAAATACACAGCTCATTGCTTCAAATTGTGTCAGCAACAAGAATTTACAATGGCTGAATTAATGTGACTTTGAGTTCTTCAATAAAAGTTTTGTTGAGTGTAAAAATCATATTTTAACCGAAAAACCTAGGCGAGTTTTTTTGTATTTAGAGGTGTGAAACTGCTATGTTATATTTTTGAAATAGAGTTTTAAAAACAATCGTGTAAAATAGGCAAAAAAAAAAAAAAAAGTCGACCTTTTTTTTTAAAGTTAAACTTACAAGAAGTTGAATTTCTTTTTATGTCCAAAATCCGTAACTTTTAAAAAATTCTTTTTGATGAGCTACGATGGCAAGCAAATTCGTTCATATGAAATCTGTATTTAACAACAACCCATTTCTTTCAATCTGCAGCTTTTTTTTTTAAAGATACAATTTATCCTGGTTTTGTATTTCATTACTTTATGTTCAGCAAACTTCCAAAGAGCTTGTGCTGCCGTACAACAACTGAGAAATATGTATAACCGAATAGCTGGACTTTTGACTCAAAAAATGATTAAAAATCTGACGGGTCACACAAAATTCTCTTAGTAAATACTTGCTCTAGCAACAAATGGCTGTTTCAGTTAAAAAATCCAAGGACACAACCAGAAGAAGGATTTTGAAGGTAAATCAACTGCAGGCCTTATTCGCATCCTTTATCTGCATAAACTTATATTCTCATGTTCATTTACATGCGTAATAGTTAATGCATTTTTTAATTAATGCCGACTAAATATGTACGCATGAAAAATAGAAATTTGTTTTTAAGAAAGAAAAATAGATTTCTTACTGTCCTGTGTGCCTTTCAAGGAGGTAATTTATCTGAAATTTATGAAATTAATTAAAAAGTGCATCTAAATTATCTGCATAGATTTATATTTGAAAAACTAAATATGGTTGTAAAAATTACTGATTTCTTTTTACTGCAAATTCATTGTTATTTCTATTTCTAATTTAGTTAGCATTAAACTTCGCTGAATAAATGCTATTCTAACAGCATCCATGTTTTTACATTTGTACTTTATAGCTTTTGCCTCATTGTAGCCCTCAGCACCTAAAAATGTGACTGCTTATAAGTATAACATAGAAGAAAGCAATGTGTATAACTTGCAAAATGTAGAAAAAAAAATCCAATTGTTGGAAACGAATCAAAATTAGTGTGCTGTGCAACTAGCACAACTTTTGTATATTTTCTACTATGTACCATAAAATTTCATCATTAAATCAGTTTTTCATATTTTGTGTTTTTATTTATGGTCATTTTGTGCCATTACATTACAATGGGGTCGTTTCCGAAATTTTTTTTCTGAAAGAACATGCCTAAAAACATAGGATTTGACCATTTTTTAAATAACACTGGGGAACAATTTGTAAAACAATTTCTGTTGAGTTAGGTTTTTGAGCTGTTTTATGGTTAATTAGGCATGCTGGTTTCAAAACTGTAGTTAGTTTTATTCTACCACGTCAAGTTTTTTCTCTACACCTTATGAGAATGTGACACTTGAAATAAGAAGCAGCAGAGTTGACAAATTAGTTATATTAAGTAATTAAGCAAGTTACATTAAGATTAATATACATACTAGACGAGAAAAAGTGAACACATCATAGTAAACACACCACACGCGATACAGATACAAAGTTGAGTAGTAGCTGAACTACTTACTTACAGTTAATACTGCTACAGTTAAAGTTATAGAATTGCAGATATATATTTTTACAATAACACTTCCCCTAAATTGATATCTGCAATACAAAAAAAAAAGAGGGGGGGGGGGGGGCTCTCTTTCAAGTCTATATCATAGATCAAGTCTCTATTTCACACATGCCAATCATTTGGCGGAGTCTCTGGAATGTAGCTTTTGGTAGAGGTTTAGTAAAAATGTCAGCAGCTTGAGAATTACTCTCGCAATGTTGAACATCTAACTGCCCATTCTGATACTTCTCACGAATAAATTTGTAGCGGACATCTATGTGCTTAGTACGACTGTGGAATTCAGGGTTCTTGACTAGTCGTATAGCACTTTCATTGTCCACCTGCAACACAGGAACACTTATCAAAGGACAAATATCCTGGAAAAGTCTCTGTAGCCACACTACTTCCTTTGAAGCCTCACTGGCTGAAATAAATTCTGCCTCTGTAGTTGAGAGCGATACACAAGTCTGTCTCTTGCTGGCCCAGGTAATGGCTCCTCCAGCAAACTTGAAGACCATCCCTGATGTAGATCTTCTGGTTGATGTATCACCAGCATAATCAGCATCACTATATGCTTCCAATTGCTTGCAGATATAATTTGGCTTATACAAGATACCATATTTTGAAGTTCCTCGAAGATACTTCAAAACTTTCTTCACTAAACACCAATGCATTTTGGAAGGTTTGTCTAAAACTTGAGATAGAACACTAACAGAATAAGCAATATCTGGTCTAGTTACCATACATAAATATATTAAACTGCCAACTGCTCTTCTGTATGGTACCTCTTCATCAAGCTTTTCAAAAGGTTCAGATAACATAGCTGCCAACCTCAAGATAAAAAAAATAGGAGCACTTAAGGGAAAAAATAGGAGCACCAAATCGTGGCCTGTGCTAAACCTTCCTTCTGTATTGTAAGCTTCTATCTAAGCACCATTACAATGCGTTTCTGAATTTTCATGTTAGATTTTCAACAAAACTACAACCAAGTTCAAAATACAATTATTTTACATTAAAAAAGCATCATTACGTAGGTACATATTGAAAAATAAAAAAAAACATGATTACTGTTTGATTTAATAAAACTGCAACCCTTTAAAATATTCTTTTATACATATCCGACATCTATTGAAAATGCATTGCATAAGAACATATTGAATATTTAAAAAAAATAATAATAATAAAAAAACACAATTACTTCTTATACTTGGAAGTAAAGCAACTTCATAGTAAAGGTCAAGACTCGGAAATCTAAGTGGCCAGTGGCCACTAGACTCCAAAAACTTAGTGGCCACCACTGTCGCTAAGTTTTGAAACACAAACTGGAGGGGGGATGGGGCAGTTATTACAACTTTCATTTAAAAAATAGATGAATAGGACTTCGCACATTCTAAAATAAAGTTATTCAATACTTTTTTTGTACATGGAAAATTCAAGTTAAAATAGGTTTCTGATTTATTAAATAAAAAATAAATAAAAAAATAAATAAATAAATGAGAAGTCAGCAGAAACCTTCATTTTAGATGAAATAGTTTCAGCTTATAACAAAGCCTCCGAGGCAAGAAGAATCAAATACAGATAAAATTTCCCTTTCAAAAAAATAATTTAAAAAAAAAGAAAAGAAAAACTAACTTTTTGCCTTTTGTTATTTTCAATAGTTTCCATTGAGACAAACAACCAATTCTGTTTTCGGAAACTTAGGCTATTAATAGTCTTGTCTACTTCCATCTTGCAAATGACCAAACATGGTAACAATGCGAAAAATTCAAGATGATAGATTTTTGAATTTGTTGCATTAAAAGTAATTATAAATAATTAATAATCCGTAAAAAACTAAAATTTAGATGAAATAGACAGTTTTTAGCCACATTAGCGTCTAAACCAATGAGGATAATATAATATTCTGAAGAAAAAAATTTTGCATTTTTCAAGAAAAAAATTAAGAATTTTCCGAAAAAGAAAAAAAAAAAAAGAAGCCCATTTTGCATTATTTTCAATAGTTTGTATTGCAATAAACATCTAATTCCGATTTTGAAAACTTGGCCACTTTAAGAGTCTTGTGTACTTAAATCTCGCAAATGACCAAATATGGCGACTAAGTCAAAAATTCAGATATAAAATTTTGAATTTGTTGCATAAAATTTCTTTAAAATAAAAAATCCCCATGAAACTACAATTTAATTGAAAATTTTTAGCACACCCGTGTCCAAAGCAATTGGGTTAAGACGAAACTTTAAATAGTATAATTGTCTTCATTTCTCAATAAAATTATTTAAAATAACCCAAAAAAAAAAAAAACATTTTGTAGCATATTTTGCTTATTTTCACTAGTTTGCAGTTAAAAGAAACCCCAATTTTGCTTTGTCTTTGAAAACGAAAGCACTTAGGCATCGCCTACTTCCATCTTATGAATGACCAAACATGGCGGCTACGTTCTGCACGTAGCTAAAATGCTCGATGAAAAAACGATGTTCTCCGCTCCACTCAGTGTTGATCCTGATATTAATGCTTCCAGAGCATCAAATTGCCTCCTCTTTTGTTGAGTTTGTGCACAATTCTTACCTTCCAGGACAGGGAAATTTCTTCTTTTTCCTTAGAAATCGAAAAGTGTACAACCAAAGTAAAAAAAAACGGAGTTTTTTGGAATAAATCGGATTTTCGGAGTACGCAATAAAAATCGGAGAAACTCCGGGAAAAACGGAGCACTTGGCAGCTATGAGATAACAAACTTTTGTCAATGGGGATACAAACAGGATTGGCTGAAGACATAGTAAAACTATCCAAGATCTTTTTGCAATAATTTTCTTGGTGAATGAAAATAGAACCATCATCTAAATATTTAATTTGCATGCCCAAAAAGTATGTAGCTGGTTCAACTTTAACATTAAATTCTTTTGTAAGTTTTTTAAGAAATATTTCCAACTGGTTTTTATTTTTCACAGCAACAATTCCATCATCCACATATAAGATCAAAAACAAAGTCTTATCTTTATTTACAAATAAGCCAGGATCACTGTCCATCTGCTTGAGATCACAATTCTGAAGAAAATCTTTAAACTTTTGATTCCAGCATCTGGGAGCTTGCTTTAAGCCATATAGGCTTTTTATTAATTTGCAAACACGCCCACTTCCATCATCAAATCCATGAGGTTGCTTCATATAGATCTCTTCATGCAGGTCTCCATATAGAAAGGCACTTTTCACGTCAAACTGAGCAAGCTTCAAACTTTCACTAGCAGCCACACTAATAATAGATCTGATAGTGTCCCAACGAACCACTGGACTGAATGTTTCCTGATAATCAATACCAGCTTTTTGGGAGAATCCTTTAACAACCAGTCTTGCTTTAAACCGCTCTATTTCGTCTTCAGAATTTCTTTTTATTTTGTAAACCCAACGATTTTCTATAGCTTTTCTTCCTTTCGGTAGATCAACAAGTTCCCACGTTCCACTCTCAGTGAGAGAGTTCATTTCTTCTTCCATAGCAGCCTTCCAATTTTCAGCATTACTTGAGTTTACCGCCTCATGAAGAGATGTTGGTTCATCTTCAGCTAGCATAACATATCCATCAAATTTTGTTGGTTTTCGCAACTGGGATCTATCTCTTAGAGTAGTATATCTATTTTCATCTTCAGTTGTAGCAGCTTCCCCTACATCATTACTACCTCCATCTTCAGTAGGAACAGGAACATCTTCTGTAGATTGTAGAGGCGAAAGAGTTTCTTGGTAGATGTTGTCAGCCACTTTTTCTGTTTTAAAAACTACATCTCTGGACAAAACCACATCATTTTTCTCAGGAATCCAAACTCTGTACCCATCTCTATTACCACAATAAACTAAGAAGCCTTTCAATGCTTTCTTGTCAAATTTCTTCCTTCTGACTTTTGGAACATGAACAAAACATTCAGTACCAAATATTTTGAGATGGTCAACTGGTGGTACTTTCTTATACCATAGTTCAAAGGGAGATTTTCCTTCTTCTGATGAGGGACCTGTTCGATTGAGTACATAGGCTGCTGTATTCACTGCCTCACCCCAAAGTTTTTCTGGCAATTCTGTGGCATGGATCATTGATCGAGCTGCTTCAACTAGAATTCTATTTTCCCTCTCTATTGCTCCGTTTTGCTCGGGTGTATATGGTATAGACATTCGATGATGCAGCCCTGCTTTTTGCACAATTTGATGAACTTCAGAGTTATTAAATTCCCTTCCTCCATCAGTTAACAATTCTTTCATCATATAACCTGCTGTCTTCATTTCTGCCATAAAGATGCCCAGCATATCTTTGACTTGAGACTTTTCTTTCATTAAGTAAACAGTTCTGTACTTAGAATAATCATCTTTGAATGCTACATAGTACCTATTACCTCCAAGAGATTTTTCTGGCATTGGACCACAGACATCAGCATGAATAAGATGACCAGGACTAGTTGGGCGATCTTGACGAGAGCCAAAACTAAGTCTATGCATTTTACCATACATGCAGGCATCACAAAATTCACCATCAAGCTTTACTTCAATACCCTTTCTCTTCAAAAATTTTTGAACATGGCGTTTGTTTTGATGGCCTAGGCGTTCATGCCACAGTTGAAGACTGTCATTGTCAACAACAACACATGCCAAATCAGGAACAACTCTCATAAGAAGTTTGTAAACACTGTTATATCTAATACCAACAGCAACAGTTTCACCAGTTAAAGTTCTAAACTCACGTACTTTGCTATCTGCATATTCATGAAGGCCATTATCCAAAGCAGCACCAGATGAAAAAAGATTTTGATCACATTCAGGTACATGCCAAACTTTAGTAAGAAGACCAGGTATCCATTTACCACGTATTAACATTTCAATTTTAATTTCACCAATACCTTTGGCAAACATGGATCTTCCATCTCCTAATCTTAATGGCTTTGGAGTATCAAACTGTTTGTATGAAGAAAACCAGTCCAATTTCGAAGAAATATGGTGCGAGGCTCCTGAATCAATGAGCCAATAATCTTGATTGTTTTGATTTGCAACAGTCATAAAGACCTGTCCAGATTTTGAAGATTCCTTTTTCTCATTATTCTGCAATTTCCACTTGTTGCAGTTCTTTTTCATGTGACCAGCGAGACCACAGAAAAAACATTTAAATTTCTTGTTTTTGGCTTCATTCTGATTTGAATAAGTCTTATCAGGAGTTTTCTTAGCATGTGAGGGCTTTGCTACAAAGGCAACATTCTTGTTCTCAACAGGATGTAACTCTTCCAATCTTTGTTCGTGCAAACGAAGTCTTTCAGTAAGACTCGAAATTGTTCTTTCACTGCCTGGAACAGATTCCCATGCATTCCTAAACTCCAAATATTCATTAGGTAAAGTATTTAAAATTCTATTTAACAGCATCGACTTGGGAAGTTCAACTTTCTCACCTTTTAACTCTTCCTGTAACTCCTGCCAGATTTTCTGCAACTTAGATACATGAGTTGCAATACTGTCACAAGGATCTTTGGAGTAGTTGAACAACTGAGAGTACAGAAGATCGAGTCGCCGTTCATTCTTTTGCTCATACACAGAGTGGAGAACATCCCACATGTCTTTTCCAGTTTTACATGTTAAAATATGTTGCTTTGGCTCAGATCTTAGACTGCAACCAATAACGTAGCGAGCAATCGCATCTGCCTCATTAAAGGATTTTAAAGAAGCTGCATGCGCTTTTCTTTCTGCTTCGGTAGCTTCCGTAGCTAGCGCTTCCGGTTTGACCATTTCACCCAAGACAATTGGCATTGCTTTCTGCACTGTTAAATGCAATTCTACATCGAATTTCCAGCTAGCCCAATTGCTTTCACCTTCTAACTTCTCAATTGAATTCATCTTATCCATACTGGAGATAATAAATCAATTTCAAAAACACGCGTGTGATTCACTGCAGAAGTTAGGCCTTACGAACGATCACCGGCGCTAAGTCAACAGTTTCTAAACTTGCATTAACAACTCTGCACGATGGATGCTTGCTGGGTCCATAACCACTTGAAATAAGAAGCAGCAGAGTTGACAAATTAGTTATATTAAGTAATTAAGCAAGTTACATTAAGATTAATATACATACTAGACGAGAAAAAGTGAACACATCATAGTAAACACACCACACGCGATACAGATATAAAGTTGAGTAGTAGCTGAACTACTTACTTACAGTTAATACTGCTACAGTTAAAGTTATAGAATTGCAGATATATATTTTTACAATAACAGTGACTACTCCCCGCGGAATCGAGCATGAATCATTGGCTGGCTGGCACTAACCTTCTCCGATTGGCGCCGGGTAAATGACGCATGGGAGCACAGCGACAGGTTTATACTGGTCTGGGGTTGTTCAATTACGCCTGAGATACTGTAGTGAGAGGTTGTATGTTACTCTGAAATAGTGAATCACATTCCAACGTGGAGTTTGAGTTCTTGTTTATATACTGTTCTTGTTCTTGTTTTTGAGCGTTTAGTTTTCATTTATACATCAACTGAAACTTTTCCTTATGGCTAGTTCACGTCGTAAGTGCTTAAACAGCCCCGATTCGTTTTGTTATATATGTGGCAGTTTTACCATTCCCAGTCAAAGGACAAACATCAGTACATTTGTCAGGCAAGTCTATTATGCCTATTTTAAAGTGAAAATTGGAGATCAAGACAAATCATGGGCTCCACACAAAGTGTGTAAGCAGTGTGTTGAGAGTTTACGGATGTGGACAAAGGGAACACGTGGTAAATTTCCATTTGGTATCCCTATGATTTGGCGAGAGCCCAGAGATCATTCAAGTGATTGTTACTTTTGTATAGTGAAAACGTCAGGATATAATAAGAAAAACAAATGTAAAATAGAGTATCCTAGTTTACCATCAGCTATACGCCCAGTGCCTCATTCAGCTGAAATCCCAGTGCCAGTTTTCAATGAATTACCCTGTTTGGAAATACAGGAATACGAGTCTGATGAAGATCGAAGTGACCCCAACGATAAAGATTTTGAAATTGAATGTGATTCCGTTCGTAAGGGATTTGAGCAACATGAGTTGAATGATTTGGTACGAGATTTGGGATTATCCAAAAAAGCTTCAGAGCTCTTAGCATCAAGACTGCATGAGAAAAACTTGCTTGAAAAGGGAGCTAAGGTATCATATTTTCGATCAAGAGAAAGCGCGTTTCTGCAGTACTTTCGAAGTGATGATGGATTTGTGTATTGCGATAACGTACATGGTTTAATGGAAGAGTTGGGAATTTCAGCCTATAACGCAACTGAATGGCGACTGTTTATCGATAGTTCAAAGCGGAGCTTGAAGTGTGTTCTTCTTCACAATGGAAATTTATTTGGTTCAGTCCCGATAGGCTATTCAGTTCATTTGAGGGAAGAATACGAAGACATAAAGAGAGTCATTGATTTGTTGCAATATCAAATGCACCAATGGATCATTTGCGTTGACCTTAAAATGGTTTGCTTTCTTCTTGGCCAGCAACGCGGATATACTAAGTATCCCTGCTTTTTGTGTATGTGGGACAGCAGAGCTCGTGAGAAACATTGGATGCAGACGAACTGGCCGCCAAGATCTGACCTGAAACCTGGTGATCCAAACATTCTACATCATCCACTTGTCGACAGAAAGAAAATTATATTTCCACCTCTGCATATAAAATTGGGTCTCATGAAGCAATTCGTAAAAGCTTTACCAATTGAAGGAGACTGTTTCAAATATCTCATTTCAGCATTTCCTAGCCTGTCATTTGAAAAGATAAAGGCCGGTGTTTTTGATGGTCCACAGATTTGGCAGCTTGTGAAAGATGAAACGTTCATAGGAACAATGTCAGAAATTCAAAAGAATGCTTGGTTGGCATTCAAAAACATTGTTAAAGACTTTCTTGGAAATACACGAGCCCAGAATTACGCCGAAATTGTCCAGCAACTCTTGGAGAGCTTCAAAATGCTTGGTTGCCACATGAGCATCAAATTGCATTTTTTACATAGCCATCTTGCTAACTTCCCGAAAAATCTTGGTGCAGTCGGTGATGAACAGGGCGAGCGATTCCACCAAGATTTGAAGGTCATGGAGACACGATATCAAGGTAGATGGGATGTACATATGATGGTTGACTATTGTTGCAGCATCAAGCGAGAATGTCCACAGATTAAACACTCCAGAAAAAGCTATAAGCGAAAATTTTTACCTTAATATGTATAAATACACAATTTTACTTGCGGTAACTATTATAGCCTTTGTATGAATAAAATTGTTGATTGTAAACAGTGCATTTGACAAGTTTTTACTTTTATTTTCCTTTATATGCACAATTTGTATGACTTTTGAAGGTATCCTGTAGGTTGAAAACATGACGTGATAGACAAAAACTGCGAATATTTTTGGACCCAGAGGCCAAAAGTTAGTTGAAATCAAGTCACAGATTTAAGACAACGAAATTGCTGTTCCCCAGTGTAATTTGACAAAGTTTTTGTATTTTTTAACAATTATTTGAATCAATGTGCAGATTCAATTTCATTTTTTATGCTTCTGCACATGACATCACAAGTGATGAAATGCCATTCACTGATGCCATTAACGCAGAGCGCAATATTTTATTCGCATTTTTACTCATATGTAGGGGCAGCAATATGTTTGATAGCAAGCGTAGAGCGCAATATTTAATTCACTTCTGAATCATCATAACCTGGAAACGCGGCAGACAGCAAGAATAAACATTCATTGCGGCAATGGAGTGCGTGCCTAAATACATCATTTATGACGTCATAAAGACCACGTCTTGTTTGAAAAATTAGACATTTAAAATATTTAAAAAAATTAAATGGTGGGAAACAAAGTATTTTCTGGGTTCATGTTTTTTTTTTTTTTTGCTCATTCTGCCAACTTCAGTGACTAAAAGTAGTACTTTTGACTGAAGGAAACAATCCCATTGATTTGAAAATTTGTTTCTAATAATAATAATTCTTAACATCCTTAATGGAATTATTTAGGCATCTTTCACGTGAAAAAGATAGGTGTAACCTTTTTTTTTATATTATATTGCTGATGCGTTGCTGAAAACGTCTTTTCGATTGGGGCAACTTTTTCTTTAACATGACCTGATGCAGTCTTTTAACCAAATAAAGTAATCGTGCTAACATAATTAATCAATGTATTTTTCTCGTTTCTCAAAGTAAAAGCATCACGTTATTTTCACCATCATCCCAGTACAGACATTTCTACTTGTCATTTAATAACATGAAAGCCTCGACATCGCCGCCTATGGTGAATTGGTGTACACAACCTTCAGCGGTGTATTTCAGACGCTTCGCACCTTCTTGCCAAATGCGACGGTACATTAGTTAATGAGCAGTGCATTAATTTTCTTCGCGGCGATCCTCAAGAACCATTTCATTTCCCATCTGCCATGCGCCTCCCCTATTCCGTTAAATCTAAACATTTAATCACTTCCACTTTAAAGAGAGAGGAGATATAAGCCGTAGAGGCCCTAGTTTTGCCTGCGAGAAAAACATAACTTTGAGAAAAGAAGTTCTGGGTAGAAATTGACACTCGCATCTTGACGTTGCTCCGAATGAGATAAACGTTCTTCATAATTGACTTTTTTTTAATTTAAATCTCCGCTAATTAAAGTTGTAGGTAAACGAAAACTGCCTAAACATGATGTCAGAAAAATTACGAATCTATCGATACCTGGTTTGATTGTCAATTATCTGGCGTTCGGAAAGAAGAGTGACACACATGAAACTCGGCCTGACTCTTGCCCCAGCGGAAACGGATTTTTCTCGGAACCCAGAAAGAATGTCCGGGACTATATCCAGGCGTTTAAGTTTGCTTTGAGAGATGGAAAAAGTGTGGTAGTCTGTTCTTATTGAGCTTTCCTGGCTTTATTTTAATACGCAAATGTGTTACTTTGGTTGCAAACAACTGGTCATCTTGGGCACTTTTTTTTGGCCAAACGAGCCTAGCACCAAGTGCCCTAGTAGAGTGCTGGTGGTGGATCCAAAGTGAGATTTCAATCACTACTTGGACAAGATCGGAAAAAGTTTTATACTGATCGATAAATCACTCCCGTGCCTATATGTCAGGATTTGAATCGGAAGTTTTGCACTCTGCCATTTTTAAAAGTTCTTCAAGGAGGTAAGTTGCTGCCAAAGTGCTGTGTACGAAAAAAAAAAAGGTATATTTGTGACTCGGCAATATATAGTATGACTCTGATAAGAAGACGTCTGATAATCGAGAAAGTTCCTTTCTTTTTGTGGAGAAAGCCAAAAATGGCACTAGACCGTTAACAGTCGCAGTATTTATTGACAATGAAAACTGATTTTGAAATGAATATTTTTGGTTCTTCGTGCTTCGAAGTTCAAGGTATCAAGTTTTTTTTTTTTTTAGGAATTCTAGCTTAGATAGTATTAATGATATTTCATGAGCAGTTTCAATACCATCTTCTATTGTCTAATAACTCCCAACCTTTTAGCACGGCGCCCCTTAGGTCTATTATACGCATGTATATACATAAATGGCTACTTCTGTATGTATGTAAGTATATCCGGGGTAAGATCCGGGAACCGATTTTAACCATTTTTTCACCATAGGGTAGTTACATTATCAGGAAGCAACATAGGCTATAATTTGTTCCTAAAAAACTTAGTTTAAAAAAGTTATGATGGAAAACAGTACATTTCATGTAATTTCCCCATTAAATGATTAAATATAAAACCTATTGTTACAAAAATTCGTTGCCTTACAACCAGGGCTGTGGAGTCGAATTCGTTCGTAAACATACCGACTCTGACTCCGGGTTTCTTTTTCTCTTTAATTTTCCCTGGATTTCTTAAAAAACTGACAACCAATTAATTTGATTACATGTATATGTAAAGGCGTACTAATGAGAAAATAACTGTCATTGTGGCAACCAGCTGGTTTGATTGTTTATCGAACTTTCTGTTACAGCTACCTACGCCGTCTTCTACTTTGCTTATTTTCTAGCTTTATTTAACTGATAGCAACTGTCAGCAAACAGTTTTGTTGCCTAACATTTTCTAAGTAATCACTTTCAAATAAAAATAATACTATATTTTTTACCTCGATCTCAGTTATAAAATAGTAAAAGGAATGTATGTATCGTTTGAACAAGTCGGGAAACTTCTGTGGGTGCTTGGTAAATTCAAATAAGTGTTGGTACGAAAGCGCAAACATTCGATAAAATGCAAATGTTTTTTTTTTTTTTTAAATCTAAAGACTTTATCTAAAAATGCTTGATTGTCACTAAAAAGTACAAAATAAAATTAGTACATGATTTATTAGTTACAACACTCAATAATTGCAATTAATCCTAAAATTTTCATACTAATGTTAATTCTGAAGCTGCTAATAAAATTAATATTAAAAATTGAGCCAAGAAATGTAGGTATAGTAAAAGCTATTTGTACAGAGCTGTATAGCGCCCATTTTGTGTAAAATTTGGTCCAGACGTACAATGTAACCGAGCTCTCTCCGCAATATAGTGCAATATTTTTTGAAATTTTTAAAATGAAATTTAAGATTAATTCTTGGAGAAAATTTTCAGAATTAAAGTATTTCAATTTTTATAAACTAGGAAATTGAGTTGAGGTATCGCGCACCAGATGGGTGTCACCCGGGAGGGGGGGGGACCACCCCTCCCAAGAAAAGTTTTTTGACTTAGCAAAAAAGTTTTTTTTTTCTCTCTCTCAAAACTCTTTCTCGCACCCTTTGTGCTTTCAAAAAGTGAAAAAGAAGCAAAATAATCCTTTTCAATTATTTTAAAAATGAGATTTTTGAGTAATCTCACTTTCGAAATCGCAACTATTAAATAATTTGATTTTTAAAATGAACTTCTAATGTTGTGGGGGGGGGGGGCATCATAGAATTAGAATAAAATACAACGTGAAAAGTTCACAAAAAGGAATTAATATTTCAATCACTGTTAGGGGTTCCCCCCCCCCCCTAACAGTGATTGAAATATTAATTCCTTTTTGTGAACTTTGAACCCCCCCCCCCCCTCATGGGGCGGATTTGAAAAAACAAAATAAAAGTAAATAAAAAAAGTCGGAATCTGACGTTTCAAAATCCTGGAGTCGGAATCGGCCATTTTTCTTTCGGCTTCGCAGCCTGCTTACAACAGCAATATTAACAGTAATCATAATGAAAATTTTGAATCAAGGCTTCTCTGGAGCAAGCATGAAATTTATTGCTTTCTTACATTTTGGATTTTTATCCACATATCTATGCCATTAATCGATACCGGGACTAAGTAAAAGGACAATTGATTTTGGCAACAGTTAGAAAATAGAAAGTTTATTATCTAAAACTACACAGGCTTGCAAAATTCGAGTCATGAAAAAGTGATTGTACGGTAATGAGTGACTCTTATTTTATTGGGTGCGCTGATTTCAAATATGACATTCATTTTTCTCAATCACATAAGAGATTTTCACCAATCGGGCTTTAACATAAAGGCAGAAAAGCCTATTTTTTTCCTATTCTGGGAGAAAGAGTCTTTTCAAAATATCTAAGTTTATAACTTACAAACGAGTTTATGCATCAAACATACAATTGGAAATCAGTAACTAAGATATATATTAATTTCATAGAAATAGGAACATAGTAATAATTAATTATAACGATTCAATCATAAAGTAAGGTTTTTTTTTTTTTTTTGAGCAATCACGATTGCTTATTGCTTTCATTTCACCGTCCTTGGCGTTTGGTTCCTTTTTCAGATTGGACCAGGGATACCAGCACCACCGCCCACCGGCCTCTGCAGGCGCGGCTCCGAGCACTGCCTCCTGGAATCCGTTTCTCCTGGTCGATGGCGTCCATGTCCTACACACGCGCGCGCTCATACACACACACATACACACACCTACACGCTCATACACACAAGCCTTTACACACATACACACACGCCTACGTGCATACACACAGGTCTACGCACACACACAAGCCTACACATGCACGCACACGCGCCTGCACACACACACACAAACTATACACATGTAACCGCCCAGGAGGAGGGGTAGGCTTGGGGGGACAGGAGCTGTTTCTAGAAAGCCTACAATAGCCCCCAATGAGTAGGTCCCTGTCGCAACTCGTGATTGCGAAAAACATAATTTGAATTCAAAATTCTGGAATTCAAATTAATTATCTTTTTTTTTTTTTTTTTTTCAAACCGGCGCTGTTTTTGCAGTCAAAGACTACGTAATAATGTTTTTTCGGCTTTCACCATGCAACCAAAATATCGCCATTAAAAGAATCTTTAAAACTTTCGTTACAATGTAAAATAATTCGCTAACTAAGTTAGTTAAATTAACAGCACAAAAATTTCCATTAATTTATCTTTGTGCACAATTTCAAACACTCGCCAAGTTTTACTACTTATTTCGGAAACATTTCGGATGAAAATGTTTAGCATCATTTTATGGTCAGCAAAAATATCTCAGTATTTGGCAACAATATCTCATTGACGAAAATTAGTAATAGACATTTTTTCAAAGTAGGGAGGAGGAGGATTATCCAAGGTACCCCAAAACGATTACCATAAATTTGGTAACATTTTAAGTCGTACCAAGAACCCACGATAATTAAAATTTCCCAAATTAACTAAGGCAAGTATAGTGGGATTACGGGCGGTTACATTCTTTAAAACTGTTTGTATTTCAATAGCCAGATGGAAAAATTTTTATGTTCAAAAAAAAAAAAAAAAAAAAAAAAAAAACTGATAAATCTTTTTAAACAAGTGAAATTTCATAGTTTAGAAATTCTTCAAATATTTATGTGATTAAATGTCATGTTTTCGTTTCTAATTGAATACTATTTCGTTCTTTGTACTTATTGCTGTTTTACTTTTATGGGTAAGGAAGAAGCTCGATTTTTAATCACGTCAAAGCGGTGTGTTTTAAATTCTTTCAGTTAAAACAGAAAACAAATGAAAGTAGCGATTGTTTCTCACAATTATTACTGATCCATGCAACGCCGGGTATTTTTGCTAGTTGTTGCATAAAACAGGAGCTGTGAAATGTTCTTCCCATGCAGAGAATCGAGCCCCAGGCATTGGGGTTGTGAATGAGGTTGTTTTTCCTTCAGTCAAAAGTACTACTTTTACTCACTGAAGTTGATAGAATGAGCAAAAAAAATAATAATAATAACATGGACCCAAAAAATACTTTCATTTTCCCCGACAGTTATTTTTAAATTAATTTTTTAACCGCATTGATTTGACCGTAAAACTAAACTTGATCGTATTAAGTGCGCACTGAGAAATGCTTAAAAATAAAATGATAATATAGTCCCCGATTTAACGATTGTCAAAGGACTGGAAAAGCTTATCATAAAATCGAGGAGCATAGACATGCAATGCAATCAAATGTGGAACAGTGAAATGTATTATTAAATTGAGGAAATCGTTAAATTGGGTATCGTTTAATCGAAGTTATACCGTACATGTTATCTCTGTCAGTTATATCACAGAAAACCAGGGCTGTGCAATTGGAGTGGGACTTATTTTAGGGTAAAGAAGTCGCCCGCGGAATTGAACCAAATTCTTGCAGTTTGCTTTAGTGTAAATTAAACGTGTAATACAAAAAGATTTGAGTACTTCCCTCCCGTATGCACAAAGGAGTGCACTTCGTTTCTCCCACCTTTCTTTTTTTTAACGTTTTAAATGGAACGAATTTCATACTGTTCACGCATGAATGTACGTATGTCTTGCAGAAAAATAGAGCCAGGCCCATGATTGGGGGGGGGAGGGGGTCAGGTCCCCCCGTCCTAGCTTTGGAAAAATAACGTTTTTACCTATGAGTGGTAGCGGTTTTAGTTTTTTCATGATAAAATCTACTTTGAATATACTAGGGCTCGACCGATTGCATTTTTTGGCCGATGGGACGATGCCGATTGTTCAAAGAAGGCCGATGGCCGATGGCCGATTGTTTTCCTTCAAATGGCCGATTGCCGATGGCCGATGCCGTTGGCCGATGGCAAAAAAAAAAAAAAAAATCAAACAGAAATAAATTGATAAGATTGTCAGGGATTTAAAGGATCATTGATTCATTTCACTTTACTTCCTTTCTACGAATAAAGAATTGTAATCACAAAAAAAAAAAAAAAAAAATCAGATTTCGACCTAAATTTCTATTTTATGATCACCCAATTTATAATTCACAAATTTTTTCGGCATATCTGTACATGCATATGTACCTAAGAACATATAGATGACCAAAATATCCATTTTGAACGCCTCCTCAGTTAATTATCGCAAATTCTCTTGTGATGTCTTCATGCGCGTAAATTTGCGTCACTCAAAAACGTTATGAAATAGTAATTTGAAAACTCATACTTACGTAGTACAGAAGTGTTTTTTTTGGGGGGGGAGTAGGAAATAAGGAATCAAAAATTAAAGAAGTAGGAAAAAAATTACTTTAAAAAGTAGGAAGAGATAGGACTACACACACATCAAGAGGAAACAAATTTAGCGTAAATTTTATTTCAAATGTAAAATAAACTAACAGTACTTTTAATTTAAAACTGTCTCAAAAATAAACTAACACTACTTTTGAAGTATTCAAGGGATTTAATGAAATACCGAGTTGCAGAAACAAAACGAAAGAAACAAGCTGACAATCATCAGCATTAAAAATAAACTGGTGGGAACAAAGATATTAATTACAAAAATATGAAAACAAAATTTAAACAAAGAAACACTTTTAAACAATACAGTAATAAAATTTTTAAGTGTGAAAGAGTAAAAATGTAATATAAAAATCGCAAATAAATAATAATAATAATAATAAAATAAAACTCATATTTTGGTGCAATAAAACCATTTTTGTTAAAAATTTGTTTTGTCAAAAATGAAAAAATTCCTTCGAGAGCATCCATTTATCATTTAAAAATACCAACACTTTCATCTCCTGTTGTCATAAACTATGATACAAAAAGCAAAGCAAATATTAAATTAGTTTTATTTAAAAATTACCAACAGCTACCACCAACGCCTCGGACGAGTTTCTGAATCTACTTCAACACAAGTCCCTTTGATTTCCGAATTATGTCACTATTCAAAACGTCTTTAATCAATTTCTTACATTAATGCTCTAAATACTTTCTAAACAATAGATAAAGTTTGAAAAAAAAAACCCTAATTTTATGAATGGTGTTAGTTTTAAACAACTCAGAAGTATAACTAGAGTTTAATTTCAGAAATTGAGGGAGTGGGAGGAGAGGCCTCGCAAGTGTTCAAAATAATCATAAACATTCAGCAGAAAAACCCTTTCAAAACTTGCACCCGAGTTAGTTTTGACGTGCAGTGGCGGATTTAAAATATAGCACATGTTGCAATTGCGCGAGAGGCCCCATAACCATAAGGGCACCGTAGGAGTTACAAAAATGCTTCTGATAAATGTTTTACAACTTCTGTGATAGAGAAATAGGGCTCCAAAATGTATTTCGACGGGCCCCAAACTTGTAACTCCGCCGAAGCGATACAGAAAAGACTGCATTACTGTGATTCATATTACAAATATCGAAAAATTAAAAATGACCGTCGGTTCAACGAGAGTCTAATAAAATTACACAAAAACCGGTTTCGCCATCTCATATTTGTTTCCATAGTCTCCAATTCGGCAATATATCACCAAATGATCGTCAGTCTGAGATGCTATATTAGTTTTGCATTGAAATAAGTAATTAATAGCCACAAAAAATGAGTAAACAGGCAGAACACCCTATCGAAAACAAAAAGGGACTGGAACGTACGTACACCCGACATGCGAAAATTGATCCTTTTTACAGCTTACCATTTTTGAGTTATGAGAGATACATACGTACATCCAGCTGCAAGAAACAACGCAATAATTAACTTGTTTGGTACCTGAATGCAGTATTAAAAACACTTTCAGGGGTGACTAAAATGGAAATTCATACTGAAACTTAATTAAATAATCTTTACTAATAATAAAGCTGAAAGTCTCTCTGTCCGGAGGATGTCTGGATGTCTGTGACGCGCATAGCGCCTAAACCGTTCGGCCGATTTTCATGAAATTTGGCACGAAGTTAGTATGTAGCATGGGGGTGTGCACCTCGAAGCGATTTTTCGAAAATTCGATGTGGTTCTTTTTTTATTCCAATTTTAAGAAAAAAAACTATCATAAATTACGAAATTATCATAACGTGGAACCGTAACATGGCACAAGCCAATTGGCGAGATACGAAATTATCATAACGTGGAACCGTAACATGGGTACAAGCCAACTGGCGAGAAAATTCACCATAAATTAATTGTAAATATACAGGCGAACCAAAAGACCTTTTGATTTTTCTATTACGGGCAAAATCACAAACGGGCAAAGCCCCCACACGGGCAAAGCCGTGCGGGTATCACTAGTTTTATATAAAAACAATAACTCCCTTTACTCTGTATAAAAAAGTAAAACAGCAAAGGCCCTTTTTTTTTCAAAAACATCGGCCAATTCCATCGGCTTTTCGATGTTTTTTAAGGCCGATGGGCCGATGTTTCCTGCAAATTAGCATCGGCCGCCGATGCCGATGGCTAAATTGTTGAACCATCGGCGCCGATGCATCGGCCTTGCATCGGTCGAGTCCTAGAATATACATCCTTTGCTCCCCCTCCCCCACTGGAAAAATTCGAAATAACGAGCCTAAAAAGAGCTCTTGCACGTTTTTTTTTAGAAATTAAACCCTGCGTATATCGTGCCAATCTACCAATAGTGTTTGTTGAAAAGCCATCTGACTAGTACATATTGAATTCTTTTCTTCAGAGAACAGCACATTTTGTCATTTGTCTCAGGATGCCACGTATGTTCCCCTCAAATTTTAAACTGCATATTTTATATCTTATATGCTTTACTGCACATAGTGCTGCTCTACTTTAGCAAGGAATTTCCAAATCTCGTACAATAGCCGCTGAATATGAAGTTTTATTGGATACTCGATTTATAATCTATCTCTTTTGTCGGGAGGTAAAAGCATTTGATCTAATCGTAAATAAGTTTTGAAAGTAATTTGCAGTTTTTTAAGAGAAATTATTAATAACAATCAACTTATTCGTTTTCTCTGCCATATTACGAGAACTTGGCCCACAAAAATGAAATGCAAGAATCAGTCTTTGCTCTCTTTCAGATAAAGGTTTGCCTTTATACACGTTTTGTTTAACAACACTGTCAGTGACGAATATGCTACAGGGTAGAATGATAGTTTTGACTCCATTCAATATCGGTCATATACAGTTTTTCTTCCTAGAGTTAAATTTGAAAAGTGGCGCTATGATTTGGTTCAGCTATCTCCAGGCCCATCAATTCAAAGTTTTTTCATAGGGGTTAAAGGGCATATACTCTATGCAAATTTTACCGAAAAACAACAACAACCAAGACCACTTATATATAAAATATATGATCTTTTAAAAGCCAGAGGGATCAATCGCCCCCTCCTGACACCCCTAAATGGCAGAGGCGTGACTCTACTTGCTTCAAAGCAAACAAGTTAGTTATATTTGACCTACGTCATTACATTTGGCTATTAAAGTGGTAACGGACGATTGTTGGTACAATAATTCACATAACAAATAAACTTTCTTTCCTAATTCTACGATCTCTTGGTCACATCATTGTTACTGTCTTTATATATTTGGTCCAGGACTAGCTGTATCAAAAGAGCAACTTGGCATAGTTCAAATATTTCTGTAAAATGTTTGTACATTTCAGAACAATATTCTTCGAGATAATTAAATTTTCCAACGCGTATTATTATTCCTCATTACCAAAATGAAGAAAGATTTCTTCTTTCGCAAATGGTGAAAAAATGTGGAATGAATCCCCGTATCATATCAATTTTCTCTCTTTAATGCATCTGGAAAGGGAAGACATATGAAGGCGTTTCAGTCAATATTATGTTAAGTCACGCAATGCAGCTATCAATGCCATTCGAAAAGCATCTAATTTGACAAGACATTAAGTAATTACTTTCCGTTCCTTCATGAAAGAATTTTAGACTATCCGATTGACTATGCGTCAGTTTATCAAAGTTACAGAATAGTTGTTTTCCATTAATCTCAGGAAAGCAGAAGTTATCAGAAGACTTACGGACAAAAAGTTATGTGAATACTTGAATTCCAATTTTTAGATCTTCAGCCAGAATTCTAGCGTATTATTTTCAATCAATTTTCTTCTGATATTTTGGCTGTGAAATTTGCTGGTTATTTCTCCCATGATGAAAGTCTGATAATTTTAATTGTAGAGAAAAATGTTTGAGCTACTTTGCGTACCGTTAGAGATGTTTGAATAACTGGAGATCCACTAAAAGCATTTTGTTCTGGTTTAAATCGTATTCAGGTTTCATTCAGTCTATTATCAATAATTGTACTTCTTCTATGACAAACATTATTCAACTGGAATTTTTTAGCTTATGTCAATTTTGACATAAGTGTAAAGATTTGCCATTTCCCGAGTTTTGACTAAAATGGCAGTTATGGGGAAACCCCACCATCTTTCCGAAATCATTGTGTTACTACTTCTTAATTACTTTTGTTCAGCAAAAAAAGATAACCTCTATCGTCTGGTCGACCGGGATTTAACTTGTGAATCTTTGAAATCTATTGAAACCTTCACAGCTTATTCTTTATCCAATTGTGCTATGGCCTGTAAGCAAAAAACTTCTTGCGGAATGTTCTCCATCAACCACGTTTATAATAACGAAACTTCCAAACCCAAAAATGAAAAGTTAACTTGTCTACTGTGCAAGACTTCAAACATGACTTCAGTGGTAGGCAAGAAAGGTTGGTCTGTATACATGGTAAGAAAAATTTTCGTTTTATTTATTTATCTTTTCCAGAATTACATTCTACTGCTGAAAATTTAATCGATTTTTTTTCTGGCTCTAACGAGTTAATATTCATTTCATTCTCGAACAAGCACGGATCCAGAAATGTTTCAAGGAGAATTTTTTTATGGATTTTTTTAACTTACTTCTTACAACATATCTGGTTTTTTCACGCTTGGGGGAGGGGGGATGTTACAGCATTTAATCCAGAACAACTAAAATATAGAGATTTAGCCAAGGAAACCCCCCTTTTTTTGGACGAACTTTTTCATATATTTCGTTTTAAAACTTCAATAGGGAAGTTTTCGATTTTTCAGTTTTATTTTTATATGATAGAGTAACATGTATGAACATCATAGGTGAAAACATTTTTGGGATACGATAAGTAGTTTTTTTTAAATTAATTTTTAAAGTTCAAGCGCTTGTGACGTCAAATGGCATAGGAAGTGACGTCATGCGCTCTTCCGATAGGGGAGAAGCCGAAGGTCACGCATTCGACTTCGAAGACGAAACGTAAAAGGCTTATATCCTCGCATTTAACTCCTCGCGTTTCTGGAACATTAAACCTCTCATCCTCTCGGAAATATTCGAATATCATCATTGATGTTACATGAGGAAGATTATTTAGACAGTGCTTTAACGAATCCGGCCTCCATAGTGTGTTCAAAAGGATTATTGAATTTCTAAAAAATATAAATATCAGCGCGCTCAAAATGTCCCTAGCGAAAACAAGGGATCTTCGGCGGAAGGCTGCCCATTCGCGCCCTGTGACGTAGGCTCGTGACGTTTCAGAAGAGCGCACTTTTGCGCGTGGATTTTTAAAAAAAATCATTAAAAATCAACCACGGTGTTTTAAAATTCGGCGATGGTGAATTTTTTAATTTTGAGGGTCAATTAACAATATCCAATAGCCAAAATATGAACATTTAATAAGTTGCAACTTCCCTATTTTGTAATAATTCCGAGGAATTTTAGAAACTCTCTCCCTTCATCGAAGTTTGCCTAAAACAGAACTTCAATGCGGGGAAAATGCCGGTGCAGAACCCCTCAAGGGAGGGGCGACGGCCCATCCCTTGTATATGTCCTTGTTCTCGAATAACTACCGCGGTGATGTCCTTTATCCTAAAGGCCTCCTTCAAAAAAGGCTACTTAGTTGAATCAACTTTCGAACGGCCGGTTATTAAGAAGTGTAACCAGGTAGAAAATTGAAGGAATTACCTGGTGATCATCAACACAACAATCAACTCGCCCGGCACACCAGGCATATATGTCGCTTTCATTTTCATCCCGATGAGTTGAATCAACTAAAAAAACATTGCCAAGCATTACACATGAGTAAACTAGTTGAGTCAACTTGATTCAGTTTTAACAGCGTTGTAACTACAAGGATGTATTGTTAGACTTCCAGATAGGTCTTTGCTTTTAGAAAAGCAATTGGTGTTCTTCCATTATCAGCAAAAGCATCCCATACCATTACGGAATAAATTGATGCTTTGAAATAAATGAAGTTCGCCCCGAAGATAATGCCAGTGATATCTAAGGTCATTCAGTCTATGAAAATTAATTTTTGTTTTCGTTCATGAAACTCATTTTGCCATCTGTACTTGAAAGCAACAGAATTCTTACGAACTCCAGGGCAGGCGCGTCCTTTCATGCCTCTTACTTAATGGTGGTTGACAATTCATTTTGCAAGATTTTAGATTTGTGTTTCTAGACAGTACGTTGCTCCCTGTTCGGCTGGTGCAATGTGCAAGAAAGCTGCGAATCTTTCTCAATTTAAAGTAAATAAATAATTTTTTAAGTTGCCTCGGATAGCAACAAATCTTACTTTTCTAAGACGCTGCAAAAGTATTACTTTGCTCACAGTTCGGCTTGTGCAAGATGCTAAAAGGAATATACAATTTTAGATGAAAACAATTTTTTGGGTTGCTCAGATAACAACAGTTCTTACTTGTTTAAGACCCTTTTCAAAAGTATTACACTCTCACTATAGTCGATTACGCAATGTGAAAAAAGGTCCTGTACTTCCATTTAAACGTAACTAGCGTTATTTTTAGGAAAGTTTTTCATTAGTCTAAGTCCTGTTTTGTCTTTCAGAAATTTCCCACGGAAAAATCGAAATTGTTTAAAGCTTATTTTGTTCGATAACGGTCATTCAGGTTATCTTTGAGCGAGTTCGAGTAGCTCTCTATCACCTCATATATTAGAACTTATTTGACTTAGAAAGAAAACTATAAGTCCACATGATGCTTTCCTATTGGCGAGGTTATAAAATACGATTTCTGCTCTTTATGATTTTAAAATGTACTTTAGTATGAAAATTATGAAGAGGCGCAAAGTTATCTGGACTGGCTCAAAGATACCTTGAAAGGCTGTAGTGTCAATTTCTCATCTCTCTCCATTTTCACGGAAGCTGAAGCTTTTCCGTGCCTTCATTCTAAACCGTCCTTATGAGTTTTTCAAGCAATTCTTAAAACAAGTATGGACCACAGAAAATAGATGAATCAATTATTTCAGAAAGAGCGTAAGTATTACGGGAATCCATTGGACTTGGGGACCATTCATTAATTACGTAAGGGTCCCGAGGGGGAGGGGAGTTGGAAAAATATCTACATACCCTTACTTGGGTGGGGGATTCAAAATTAAAATCCAATTTTACGTAATATTTTCCAAGTTGATATTTTACATTTGAAATTGCGCGGTGAAATGGTTTGACAGGGATTATATTTAATTTGAGCATGGAAGGTAAAAAACGTATTAGGATGAGCTGTTTTTTATTTTTATTTTTTACGAAGAATGAATAGTGTAAAATAGTAGTTAATAATTGACAGTTCTGGGACAACGGAGGCGTTGAGGCGTTAACGCCTCCGTCGATTCCCACCTCCGTCGATCCCCACCTCCGTCGACCACCGCCCCCCGACCTTGGGGTTGCGCTGCCTCCCCCTCCCCACAACCGGGGCCGCCGCGAGAACCCGTAGAAGGTGATGAGGTTTTTTCGCGCGCTTTTTTTTTCGCGCATTTTTGGACTTAGAATATTTTGAACTTGTTGTCATGACAACCAGAGTTTTAGGATGGCAACTTTTAAGAACGTTCGTGGCGCCATCTATTGAGATTTTTTATTTCCAGACTTTGAATAATTTCGACGAATGGTTGTCAAGACAACCAAAGTTTCGCGAATTTAATTATTTTTATTTTTACAGAGTGTCGCTGCTCGGAATCGAACACCAAAAGGTCTTCGTAGTCGAGGGATATTGAGCACACGCGCTAACCACTCGGCTACGAAGACCTACATATAAGTACACTAATTGTCATCCCAATATAATTTTCACATGAGGTAAATGCTCGTGGCACCATCTATCGGAGTTTGAAAAAAAAAATTTTTTTATTTATTAGATACTGGACTTAGTCGAATTTTCCGTGATTTTTTGGAATTGGAAATTTTTTTTTTTTTAAATCTTTGTTTTTAGGGAATGGCAAAATGTCGCAATTGTTACCATGACAATGTGCGATACTTTTTGCCATACCCTCCAAAAGTCTTTTGATCTTTAATTATTTTCGAGCGTTTTCAAACTTGAAATATTTTTCGAACTTTATTTATTTTTTTTTTTTTTTTTCAGATATTTTAGAATTCAAACATTTTTTACATTCAAGTCTAAGACTATTTTGACGTCTTTCGTTCTTTTGATTATTTTCGAGCGTTTTCAAACTTGAAATATTTTTCGAACTTTATTTTATTATTTTTTTTTTTCAGGTATTTTAGAATTCAAATATTTTTTACATTCAAGTCTAAGACTATTTTGACGTCTTTCGTTCTTTTGATTATTTTCGAGCGTTTTCAAACTTTGAATATTTTTCACAAGTTAGATTTTCTTTTTTTTTTTTTTTCATTGTATCAATCAGCTTTAATATTCAATACGATTTATACATTTTCACGAGTTAGATTTTAATTACCATATCAATCTTAATTCCAATAGTATTAATTACTGCATAACATTAACAAATTTTCATGGAATTTAAAAATCATCTTGTGTATTTTTTTCAGTAGGCAAATTTCTCACTCAAGTTACATTTTATCACCACATATGCTTTTCAAGAGTTTCATTTCATTTAATTAATTCTAATAATTTTTTTTTCATTAACATATACCTACATCTCAATTTTCATCAAATTCAAGAATCATGTTTTTCACTTTATATGTTACTGTTTATTATTTTTAGACTTCCATCATATTGTTTCCGAAATTACAAATTAATTTTACATAGCTGCAAATATTTTTTTTATAGCTGTTGATTAATTTAATGCATTCAAATTTAATCAAAGTAATTCAACGATTGGTAATTAACTTTACCAGTTCACTAAAAAAAAAAAAAAAACATTCAACGCGCAAATCATACAACAAAACTTAGAAAAGCTAGTTTTTACAAACTTCGAATCATTTTCAAAATATATACACTCCTCAACAAAAGGAAAATTATCTTTTAACACTAATTCAAAATCACAATCAAACATGCCCTAACGCGCTTAAATATTTTCATATATTTACTATTTATCACATCGCTATATCCAAAATACGCCATTTTCAACATAGTTATTTTCGATGACCAAAAAATACCTCGATGAAAATACCTTAAATTTAAAGCTATAAAATGTTTTCCAAATAATGTAGTCCATCTTACTTAGAACGTTGGTGATTGTGTCGAAACAAGAACGACCGGTAATATTTAGCGCCTCTTTACAAACATCAATAAAATGTTGATATAACCTCTCCATTGTAGATGCAAAAATTTTCTCTCTCACTACAACGCCTTGCACACTTAAACACAAAATCTTCTCTCGCAAAGCACAGGGATAAATCACGACCTTGCGAACTGATTCATAGACTTTAGATAATGGAAGGAGGGGTTTTGCCAATCAGTACCTAAATCACGCTTCCACAATCATAAGAAAACAAACTTCGCTCATCTCCCCTCTCGTTGAAAAATCCTACCCCTTATCAGCAGAGGTGTTTGCACTTCAATGAATTCGAACCATCTTGTTTTGGCAGATAAAGAAAGAAATAGAAAATTTTCTTCATTGAATTCTCTTTCGAAAACCACAAGTGGTCAAAGGGGAGGAAGATAAGAACTTTACACATACTCAATGGGAGGGGAAAAAAATTTCCGAAATGTTATCATTCTACTGTTTCATCTAAACCTTCAAATAATTTTATTCATATAATATTTTTCATAAACGATTAAAAAAGAAATTGTATTAAATAAATTGTTAAGGATGAAAAATACTTGTAAATCAAAACAGGGAAATTAAATCAAACACATTTATTTAAACATATACATTACAAATAATAATGAAAGTACTTACAGATAGATGTTTAGACTTTTAAAATATTTAAAATCAATTTCTTGTATCATACTATCATATATCCAAACCGATTGTGAAATTTTACTTGCAAGTTCATTTAAATTAACAGTTAGAAAAATATAATTTTCGCTGCATAGATATTTCGAATGAAAGTTTTGCGACATACACTCATGTTTCCCCCCCCCCCCCCCGATTGCGATTGATACAATATTTTACATCTCGCACAGCGATAGTTTTCGTTCAGACAATCATGCATACTGCTCAACATACGCTTATGAATTTTACTATGTTCGTTAATCACTTTTTTCGGTTTAAATTCATCACGATAAACACGGATCATATCTTGTAAAATCGTTGAAAACATTATTTCGAGTAATTTTTCCATAATCATGCAAAAACTATTCACTAAGCACTTCGCAGATTCACTATGAAGTACGAATTTTTCATTGTTGAATATAACATTCGATTCAGAGATATCAACATGATACATTGTACATTGTCCTGCTACATTAAATACAATTATTTCATTGTATGCAACAAAACTGCAGTCTTTATACACAAGATTAAAACTGCACATTTTTCCCATGAAGTCGACGAAAGCGTGAGGTGAGAAATTAATTTTTTTTCCATTACTGCAATCTTCAATCATCATTACTATACTTCCATTTGGTTTAACCACAACATATAGAAAGGTTCCCAATTGTAAATCATAAGCTTTTATCTTTCTCTCAGCAAATCGTGGAAGGGTACCTTTTAGATTTGCATCAACCCAGTCATCGGAAGGAAGAATGGGAGTCAACCCCATGGGAGGTCTTTCGTTCAGGCGGGATTTGTTTTCCTCGATCAAGCTTATTGATGATATGAGAGGCTTCTCCGATGTTGTAAGTTTAATCTTTTCCGCTGTAACACACTTCTCGTCCACAACATTCACAGTGTTTAATTCCGAACTTTCAAAAAAAGTTTGGGATGTTATGCATCGACTTGACACTTTTCTTTCACGAGGAGAGCTGCCCGATGCAATCATTGTTTCCGGCTGGTCGAAGAGAAGGAAATCATCCACAGTAGAAGTCTCGGAGCGCAAACGTTTTGCATCAGGAGGGACCCTCAGAATGTTTGGAGTAATAAATCCATCAACGGTGCATGCAGTCAATCCATTTTCTTTTCCCGCATAATCCATGATTGTAAAAAGATTTGCTATTCAATCCAATGTGGGCAAAACTCGAGATATTCACAACCTTTTTGCAAAATATTAGAACTTACTCTTAGTTTACAATGTTAGTTTTGGAAATTGGACTTGTCATAATATTAGTCTCACCCAATGTGAGCATCAATATCATTGGCATTCACTTCGAAACAATTTAAACTACTTTGCACGACAACTTACAACGAGCAAATGAGTCAGCTCTAATCAGATAGACTCCAACGAAAGGCTGAAGATCACATGATCGAACCCAGATTAATCATCACATACACTGATAATGATTAACCTTCGCTCAGCGGTAATTATGCATCACGTGAACCACTCGTGGATGCAGTCAGAAAACATGTGATGATTATGTGTCACGTGATTTCTAATCAAGTCCTTTAAACATGATATGAGATGATTCGCATCTATACAACTACGTATACGCTTATCTTAATGATTAATCACCACGTGATTTTTAATCTGTACGACTGCAGCGTCATCACGAAATGAAGATACAATTAACTCGCAATTATAAAAGTCATTCCCTTTCACGATTCAGTATTGGCAAGTTACGTGTTGAGCCGCTCCTTAGTTTTTCTCAATAATGTCGATTCAAAATCATGATCTCAATCTCCGAGTGTATGAACATTTTTACACTCAGTTCGAGTCGGACACCATTTTTGAAGAACTTTCATTGCTTCCATTTAATAGCATATGTGTAACAATTTATGGGAGGAAGTATACTCCAAAACGTAAATCCTATGCGTTTGGAGATGCCGGTGTGGACTATTGCTATTCAGGAACATCCAATCCTGCCAACGAATGGACACCACTCATGGAAAAGATTCGACGTGACGTTTGCAAGTTTACGGGAATCGCCTACAACTATGCACTCATTAATTACTATTCGGATAGCAGCGTTGGAATTGGACAACATAAGGACAACGAAAGTTCGCTCGATGAAGATATTCCAATTACAGCATTAAGCTTCGGTGCTACAAGAACTCTACAGTTTGAAAGACGTGGTTATCCAACATATCATCTGCTCTGCAAACATGGAGACTTGTACCAGATGTTAGCTCCGACGAATAAACACTACACCCATGGAATCAAGCCTGAATATCAAGTGACAGGTTCTCGAATAAGTATTACCTTTCGAAAAATCATTGTTCAAACTCGAGAGGATCCTCTGAAACCTGCTGATGATGCGCCCCACCAGTCTGAGATGTGCGCCCTTGGCAACCCACTCCCGCAGATGCAGCATGATCCACTTCAACAAGTACGTCCCGTCGACGATGAGAAACCCGAAGAAGTTGATGTATCGACGCCCCCGCTGAACGATGAATCTGTGGAGCCCCCGCGAAAGCGTGCAAGATCGCGTAAGCCCTCTTTAGAGTTTTTTGAGCAAGAGTTGCCACCTCTTTCTCACACGCCGCGTAGTGTATTGAAAGTGACACTTCCGCCTGCTATGTCACCAACAAAGTTGATCGAAGAAAACAACTCCCTGCGGATTCCCGATGTGAGTGAAGAAACATCTTTGGAGTCGCCTTCAATTCTTCCTTCCGATGACTGGCTGGGTATATATCTAAAAAGTGCATTTCCCGAATTTGGAAAGAAACAATTTTTTGTGTATGACATACAATGTGGAATACAAATTAATATTTTGTTAGAGACAAATGGTGATGTTAATGTGCAGCTTGAGGATATGCTAAATCAATCTTCCATTAATTTCACCCCTCGTGCATGGGTTGACTTTACGGAAAAAATATGGAGCTTTAACTTTAAATATATCGAAAGCAGTTTCATCGCCGCCAATGAAGTGATGGTTATGTATACTGAAAACGAGTGCCAATTGAGAAAATTTGTGCAAACCGTGGAAAAGATTCTACTTTTAGAAAATTATTTTACACTGAGTGAAACTACATGCAATTATTTGAAGGAGAAAAATGAAGAAATTCAGGAAAAAATTTTAAACTGCTTGTTTTCAAATGTGTTTCAAAACATGCTAATGCAAACAAAAGAGATCAAAAATCGTATTACGCAAATCTCTGAAGAAGAGACGCGATGGAAAATATCCGACTGTTTTCGTGAGGCAATAATCAAATCCATCAATGAGCATTTACAATGCGATGGATGTAAAACCTCGCATCCTAGTCAAAAACGACACATTTGTTTGTCAAGTATTCGCGAGAAATATTTTCAAGTAGACTCTTATTATTTATTTTTGTGTAAACCTGAAAGAATTGATGAATGAACTCTATGCAAATGTTAATTTAACTGAAAAAGACATTAACGACTTTAACTATACATTTGTAGAAGAAATCTACCGAAATTTGTAAGTACTTTTTGTATATACAATTTATTATTTTTAGTAATTGTATATGTCTGTCTAAATGAATGTATTTGGTTCAATTTCTTTGTTATCATTTGCATGCATCAAAAAAATTAACAAAGCATAATTAATGAATTAAAATACTTTATTTATACATTGTATCCCATGCAAAATCAGGTTGTCTTTTCAACCTTTTCCTTTGGGGTGTGTTAGATACAATATTATCTTTCGGTACAAATGATGATGTTACATCTGATAAATATTTATTTTTTACAAAATGCTTAGGAACATTGATTTCATTCAATGTGCTTAAAAATTCATCTTTCCAGGGTACCTGAATATTTTTTCGATGACTAAAAATTAAATTCATCAAGTCGGCAATATTTGAATGTTCAATCTTCTGGTTTTTATAAATAATTTGTCCCTTCTCATTCCATGATAAGAGATCCGAGTGTTTCTTCATGAGTTCCAGCAGATTTCTTACTTGATGCTGATACTTCTTTGAAATACTTTTCAGAATCGTGGGTTCATAATTATCATTCACCTCTTTGGTTATTATCTTTTTTTCTTGTTCTTCTTCAATAACTTTATTTTCTTGAGGTGGTGATGGTGGTGGTGGACTCCATCTCGGGTTGAATTCTGTCATGTTTAACTTCCTTTGCAACAATTCTGTATATTTCGATAACTTTTCGTGTTCCTCTAACTTGCTCTGTAAAATCTTTAACATTTCACGATCCAATTCGCTCAATTGATTGGATGTGACTGTATGCTTTTGAAATATTTCCTCGGGAACCAAGGAATATTTTTTAGTGTGCTCCATTTCCGAGTATAGCTGACAGTACGCCTACAGCAGCAGGAATGAGGAAATTTAAAAATCCTCCTTTTTGAATGACTAACTTCCGCTTTTTTGACAATGCTAATTTGCGATTTGCTAATTTGCGCAAAGTTGTCTTGTGCTTTGACAAGTTCTTCTTTTGATGTTTCGATAGAGGAATATTTCCTTTCAGTGTGTTGTGACAGCACTCACAAATTGCTTTGATACATTTCACATCAATCTTTTTTAATAACTCTTTTTGAAGTTTTGCTGGACAGATTTGCAGAAGATGTAGCTCGCTCAGCTGTTGCTTGGTAATTGCCATGATGACAAATGAATGTTATTATTTATATCCTTTCACTTTATACTATTTTTCTCTGATATATGTATTGAGTTTGATTGGGTAAAATATTTGTGCGCAGGCGCATTTCCTCGGGTGTATCATTTTTCAAATCGATTAATAGATATGAAAATTTCTCCTTCGTCGCATCCTCATACACTTCTTGAAAAAATTTTAAATGTCTTGGAAAAATTTGTTTTCCTAAATGAGTCACTTGACTCAAATCTTTCCTATTTTTGAAAAGCAGAATATAATGTGCGTTTAAAGTAATTTCACGCATTTCTTTCCCTTTGTGAAAAAAATTCTGTGTGATGAAAATTACAGATATATTCATATGATGACTTCCACGCGTGAACAATTTAGTCATGACTTCATTTTTACCGCAAGAATGCATTAAATCATCAATTATGTAAACTGTATAATTCCCTAAATACTCTCGGTAATTTGAAGGAAATCCTTCCACAAACGTCACATCGGGGATCGTATCATATAATTCTTGATAGATCCCGTAGAACCATACAATTTTGTCGGGGACAATTGAAAACATCTCATGTTTATGCTTGATTAAATCTGCTACGAAAAATGACTTTCCCGAAGAAGTTGGTCCGGCAGCGACCATCGTAAAAGGAACCTCCAACTTTGGAAACTCCATGGCAAATGAGAGACAAATAACGATGATATTCCTTTAAATATATTTATTGATTGAAATTCGGAAATACATGAAAATGTTTTGCTACAAAATTGTAAACAATTTTGTCATTACATACATGTGTATTTATAAAAGAAGACAATATATTTTTCAATGAATGACCGCGACATTTTGAATACAAATAATAAATACAATATTGACCACATACTGCCGTGACATTACTTTGCAATGTCATGGGATTAAAGTTTACATTCGAAAATCGTGATACAAAATCATCAATAGGTCCTTTGAAAAAAGAGGGTGGATTTCCATAAGAATCAAAAAATTCCAATTGTTTTCCATCAACATAAAAAGCCACCCAATGGCTTCCAGATTCCGTCGAAGTGTCCACGTTTGCGATAAAACAGGAGGGTGTCCTATCGTTGACAATACCCGCCAGATGATCACTTGGAAACACACCCAGAAAATATTTTTTGGTAATTGAGTCACTTTGAAGAATATTCTGTATTTGATTCGAATCCATTTTTAATTTGCAAAATCACACAGCACGTGACGAGATTTTGTAATTTCAATCACGTTTTGAAATTCTGCATAGATCAATAACGAGAGCGTTTCTTCGATGGCTGTGCTAAATTTAATTTCAACTCTCAAATTTCCTTGATGTTGTAAATTTAAATGAGGACCGTTGCATAAGTCTGCTGAGAGATCAAAATTGTAAAGTGTCGTACCTCGTGCGAATTGTTCACGAGACAAATAGATGCCTTTATCACTATTAAATCCGTCAAACAAACTGTGATAAGCACGAATGTAATTATTATTTTTAAAATCCAATTCCATAGGTTTACTTGGTACGGGTTGACCGTCAACGTAAATAGAGATGAAATTCACATCATGATGTGAAAATAGGAAAGGATTTTTTGAATAATGTCCGTTCATAGCAGCATTTTCGACGCAGGCAATCACGACTCTTTTCGGCATCACACCTAGAAATACATTATCTTGCATGAAAGAAAAACTTCCTTTCGAAATGGAATAAGTTTTACATAAAACTCTGTCGATGGGATACTTGGCAGAACTTTTTTCCAAAGCTTTTGCATGACCGAGTGAAACCCCAGGACTCACTTGAACTTTTCGTATAAATAATGACGCATGTTCTAATACCACTTTGTATGCTGCATCCACTTTTGACGATAGAAGACAAAACGCTGCATTGCTTCGAGTCATTTTAATTTTAATATCGACCAAATTCAGTAAAAGACGGTTCTGATTAAACAAGTCGCAATGTAATTGTCCGATCATATCAAATGTTTTACTGTGTTTACTGAGCTCATATCTTGATTTCAATCCGGGTCCAGCGTTCACAGCCTTGGGGTCGATTTCTTCAGGTTGTTCATCTTTGTAAAACATCTCACAGGTAAGTTGACTTTTCTTAGCATCTTCTCCATAATTTAGCAGAGTTTCAATGTATGCACGATATGGATAAGTGTTGCTTGCAGATGAAATATTTCGCTCATTCAAACTGATGTCGATTTGTGAGAACAGAGAATGGAGAAATAAGTTGGTTGGCACTACAACTTCTTCAACTTCCGATCCATCGGGCTTGGAGGTTTTCGGTGATATGGGGGATCCATCCGCTTTGACGATTTTCGCTTTCACGTAAATGTAGGATGCGTTGAGATCTGTATATTCCACACCGCTTCCAGATATTGAAAATTCGAGAGGCGATCCGTCTCGAATGCTTGCGATGGGATGATATTCGACAAATTGTCCTTTTTCAATAGCAGCTTGAGTGGGAGGCAGTGTGAATAAGTCCAGTTCTGATTTCACACACACTGGAGAATCGCGATGAATGAGAGAAGACATTTTTTTTAAGAGAAAATATCGCGATGTGTTTTCACTCTCTTGGTTTTACGAACACTGACTTGTTTCTTGGGAAGTTTGCGCTTTTTATTCCTTCTGCCGGAGCCGATCATGGTCTTTAATTTAACTGCAGCTTTATCCGTCAAGTTTTTGCCGGCTTCCTTCAAACGTCGTTTAGCAGCCACTTTGAGATTTTTACCACGTGAGACATCGTTGAATACATCTACACCGCTGTTCAAAATTTGTTTTCCAACCGCTTTGGCACCCGACTTGAAAAGTGGAACCGCAGCTCTGAAGAAAAATTTAAAGAGACCGCCGAAACCATAGCCTCTTTGATAGGGTGCACCTTGATAATAATTAAGACCATTTCCAGATTGATGGGTGTAGTAATCCTCGAAGGATTTTTGACAGCATTGATATGGAATATACATCATGAGAGGAATTTCTGACGAAAGTGAAGTTTCACGTACGACCTTCCACGCTCGAATGGCACTAACATTCCTGTGTTGGTTCTTATAACGATTTCGATAGTGTCAATAATTTTTCGACTCACGGGCAAATAGTGAGGTCTTTCATATTCCACGCTGACCATTTCTCCGTCGGAACCGCTGACTTTAATTGTTCGCAGGAGCGGAGCATACACATCGCCTATGATTTGAGGTTCGATAATATCTGTATAAACCATTAGCACTCTGAAATGTGCATTAGGATCTGCAATCTGCGGGCTGAACACGGTCTGTTCAACATTTTTGTCGCTATCGCCCCCTATAACCATTGGAGGAAATCCTAACATCTGTGATAATCCTTCATGAAAGACAACGCGTGCATTGTTTTTCACTTTAACACGAACGCGTTTCGTGACGTGATTGTAATTGAAGGAAATCTTATTATCATGATCGGGTATGTTGATTGCCTTCAAAATGTCGGATACATTTTCGTAACATCCAGGTGGAATATTTCTTCCTAATTCTTTTCCATCACCTAGATCGAATCCAATTAAATTATTCTCTCGATTCACATTATACCAAGTATGCGGGTAAATGACTTCTACCAGCACACAATCCCAATGTCCAGTCAGTTCAATTGGGGTCGGTAGACGTGTAATAAAATGGGATATTTTATTATCTGGGAAATAGTTTAATGAGCTGTCGCTGGGCAAAGTCACATAGAACGAGCCCATCTTGCAGAGTGAGCAAATGATATCGTGTCTCAAGTATTTATAGGTTGGTTAAATGAGAGGCCGGAATCCATTGGTTAAATTTTTCCGGATAACCACGAAACTTGACAAAATATTCAGTTTTGTTTTCCTTTTTTCTCTTTCGTAATATTTTTTCGACAGTATAATCTTCTTTCAGTTTGACTTTTTGTAATTCTTGAGGATAAAAAGTTCCTTGGATGGGTTCGCCCATTAAATCTTTCACACGGTACACGGGAATAGTTCTTTTGACACATTCGATGACGATGAATAATTCCTCCGTCCAATTCGTCTCGTATCCTTTTTCAAAAGTGAGTTTTTGTTTAGAAATACGAACGACTTCACCAACGTTGTAAACACACGGTTTCCTTTCCGCATCTTGATTATCTCCGTAGATCGCGAAATACACTTGTCCTTCATTATTCGCATTCACTTCAACAGGTGCCCTCTTGATGGTGGAATGGTAAGTAGTATTATAACTCTTTATCAAATCATCTAACACGTCAATATAGTTGTAAGTGTTTTGACTCGTGAAATATTTCCACATTTTAGTTTTCAAAGTACGATTGAATCTTTCCACTACTGAAGCCTTTGTTGCGTTGAACGTTGTGAAGAACTTGACTTGATTGTCTCGTAGAAACTTTTGAAATAGTGCATTTTTAAATTCACCACCTTGATCCGTTTGGAGTAACTTGGGTTTTCTCTCTGTAAAAATAGATTGGAAAGCGTCGACAATCTCTCGGCCCTGCTTCGTTTTTAAAGGCTTCGCCCATGCATATTTTGAAAAAATGTCGATACATGTTAATATATACCGATAACCACGATTATGTTTCTGTAAACTTCCTAAATCGGCGAGATCTGCTTGCCATTGGAAATCTTTATGCTGAACGAATACGCGATTCGTCGGGAATTTCTTTCTCACAGGTTTGTGCAGAGTGTACGCATCGACTCCCGCTAGATAATTCTGAATGGCTTTCTTGCTTTCTTCTCCTTCCAAAGCACGAAATAATGCATTGACACCGCCAAAACTTGCTTCTTGAGCCGGTTCCAGGTAAGCCTTCTTCATTACAGCACGAAAAATGGTTATTCGACACGTTGAAATGAATCATCCTCGGAACGTAATGAGTGAATTAGAGGTATCATTCGGTTTAAGTAGAAAATCAACGGCAAAATCTGATTTCCATGTTAGAATATAGATGATACCCATGATACAACATAAACTGAGATAAAGGACAGCAATCCATACAACCTCTTCTCTAGGAGACATATCGAAAAATAAAATTAAAATACTTACGTTATCAGCATTTATACCTTTTCATAACGGAAAAAATATTTAACTTAATTAATAAAAAAAAATTATTTTGTGAAACTTCAGTAATTAAAGTTCCAACTCAAGGAAAATTCGACTAAGTCCAGTATCTAATAAATAAAAAAATTTTTTTTTTCAAACTCCGATAGATGGTGCCACGAGCATTTACCTCATGTGAAAATTATATTGGGATGACAATTAGTGTACTTATATGTAGGTCTTCGTAGCCGAGTGGTTAGCGCGTGTGCTCAATATCCCTCGACTACGAAGACCTTTTGGTGTTCGATTCCGAGCAGCGACACTCTGTAAAAATAAAAATAATTAAATTCGCGAAACTTTGGTTGTCTTGACAACCATTCGTCGAAATTATTCAAAGTCTGGAAATAAAAAATCTCAATAGATGGCGCCACGAACGTTCTTAAAAGTTGCCATCCTAAAACTCTGGTTGTCATGACAACAAGTTCAAAATATTCTAAGTCCAAAAATGCGCGAAAAAAAAAAGCGCGCGAAAAAACCTCATCACCTTCTACGGGTTCTCGCGGCGGCCCCGGTTGTGGGGAGGGGGAGGCAGCGCAACCCCAAGGTCGGGGGGCGGTGGTCGACGGAGGTGGGGATCGACGGAGGTGGGAATCGACGGAGGCGTTAACGCCTCAACGCCTCCGTTGTCCCAGAACTGTCAATTATTAACTACTTAAAATATAATAAAAAAATCGCACCGTGTATGGAATGTTTTATTTTTAATTAGTATCGCATCGTATACAAAAAAATGTCGAAAAACATTCAGTCTAGATTCCAACATTTTAGTAAATATTTCTTTACACAAAAAGGTTTAATTTAATAAAAGCGAATTTAATTTCGATTCTAGTGATGTAAGATTCGTTATTTTATTATTTTGAAAAACGAAATAGAATCTTACGCGAGAATAGGGGGGGGAGGGGTTTGAAAAATCCTACGTACCCTTACTGGGGGGGGGGGAATCAAAAATTGCCAGAATCATCCTTACATAATTAATGAATGGCCCCTTACGCTTTTTCTGAAACAATCGATTTAAATCAAGTGAGGGGATGGTTAAAAAATTAAGATTGGTCTTGTTATTTATTTAAGGTTGCCGCAAAAAAACTAACATGAAATTTAATTGAAAAGAGACTGAATTTGTCTAAATACTTTCATACATAAAACTATAGCTATCATTTTCTTCAAGTTTTTTTATTCATTACATTCACAAGTCAGATATTGCGAAAATAAAGTTTTTCCCCTGATCCAAACGACACTGCAACTGCAGACATGCAATGAACTGATAGAAAAAGTTGCAATAGGTCGAGAATGTTAGCAGCATTTAAAAATAACCAAATTAATGTTTTAAACATTTATAATTGGATGAGGAACATTGTTTTGTGTGATGGACACAGTCATCAAATTTCATACGCTTATATTAGCTTTAAATGTGGATAATAATAATATGTTCCGACTATACTATGCCAAATTTTAATTTTGGATTAACCGGAATATATCTATTTTTGCGGGTGCCAAATAGTCAAATGTTTAGTTTATTTTTATTCAATAAAATAATTAACATATATTTTAAAATATCTTTAGAAATGGATGAAAGAGATTAGGTTCCATATATTGGATACTGATGACAAATCCTCTCCACCTGACATAACACCTCTCGAAACTTGGAACATCGACTGCAATGGACCAGAAGTGACCACTAAGAAAAATGGTGCAATCATTGGAATTTGGTAAGAAAAGAAATACGCAGTTGAAAGTTATGCTTATAGAATAACAGAATGATCTGCCTTAAAACTTTAGAATAACCGAAAAACATTAGCATTTTGTGTAAAAAAAAAAAAAAAATATATATATATATATATATATATATATATATATATATATATATATATATATATATGAAAAAAAAAGAAGAAAAAATAATAAAATTATTTCAGATGTAGTGTGTGATTGATGAAATATTATCTTTGATAGGGAAACTTGTTCTGAAATATTTGTTCTCTGCAAAACCCATGCAATATTGCTCTTAAAATGTTCAACATGTTCATTGCTCAAACTTAAGCTGTTAAAAGAATTTGAAAGCCACTTTGAAATGTCAATTACATTTTATGCAATTTAGTCTGACAAAATAAGAACTGTTTCATAACAAAATAAAAGATATTAAAATTAAATTTTGTTTGAAAATAAAATTTTAGGGCAGGGATGCCCCCCAAGAGCAAAGGCGCACTGCCTAAATATCACGAAGAACCCCAAAGAGCTAGAGCCCCCTAAAAAAGAGAAAAATACCCCCCGAAACACTCCCTTAAAATTTGAATTGCGCAGTTTGTGCCACGACCCCCTTCCCCCAGGTGGGCACCCCTGTTTTAGGGAGATGGTGAGGGAATGAAAAAAAAAAATACCATTTTCATTTCTAAAATTTTCTGATTTCGAGATGTATTTTTTTTTCCTATTTAGGGATGACAAAGATGAGTTTAGAGACCTTGATAAAGTTAAATGCTTTAACTGGGACGCTGCAGAGTTGTACAGCGACAAACCGTCCAGGCTACTTTACATTCATCTGGAGGATTACAGGCAGTGTCCGAAGGATTATGTCCTCACCGGTAAGTCGCCATTTTCATGCAGGCAGTTTTAGAAAAGTAATATCCAGACTAATTAGTAGACACTTCAAGTGCCTTAGATTTAACCCGGGTCAAAAGATCTCTCTAGGGCGCCATCTGTGCCCCGTATAGAGGGGGGGGGGGGCAAGTGGGGGCTCAAGCCCCTCTCCCCCTTAGAAATGAGAACTGCCTTGCTTTTTTTTTGCAAGAGTGTAAAAACGTTTTTTTTCCAGTCATTAATGAATAAGTTATTAAAAATGTCAAATTTTACATCTCTAATCTGTACCCTAATCTGTACTGAAACCGGTTTCCATGAGGTAAATATCTGTGCCCCCCCCCTAAAATTTTGCATATGGCGCCCATGCCAGTGCCTGATTGCCTCAAAAGCCTGGGCTTGGGGTCCAGCTTTTTCTGAAAGCTTGTGCGTTGCATTAAAACTAATACCAGCAAGAAACAATGCATTTATTTTTTGAAAAATAGTGAGCTATTATATAGAAAAAATCTTTCCTAAAGGGGAATTTTTATAAATTCTGCCAATAGTAGATTTACTATGTCGCAAGATCAAAGGGCTACCACAATTATAGGGATCCCAAATGGGATTCATAAATGCACATGATGCAAAATAAATATTTAATACAGTTATGTAATAGACAAAGGGGCCTCCAAAAATTCTTTCCAGACCCTCAATTCAGTGAATAAGCCAAACTGCAATGTCTTCAGTGGGCCTCCAAATTATTATGGGCCTTGGGCCTCACTTTTACTTAATCGGTCTCTGGATCTTCCCTACCTATAAGAAATGAAACACCTCGTTACATAACTCCTGATTATCTCCTCTCCTGGATTTGAGAAGGAAGATTTGAGACCTAGTCCTCTTCATATTTTGGATTTTTTGGAAGCCGTCGAATTCCATGGAGTCAATGAGCTGATCAATTAGGACAAACAACAATAACGCTAAAAATCCACCCCTTAAATACGATCGTGGAATAAGGTGTCATTTAGAAAACCTTAGACGAAAAAGTGTTGATGGTTATCAACTAAGTTGAATATTCTTCGTGAAGGGGCTAACGGAGATCCATTGGAAGTGCATGAATGGCACTTCAACACAAACAATGTTGGGGGAAAACATCCGATTTTGGCTAAATGAAATCCAAAAAGTCCCCCCCCCCTTATTTATTTATTCTAATTTTTTTACTGCCTAAAATCTTTATCTGGTGGTCCGTTCATAGACCTCTGTATTTTCTCCAATCTTCAAGTTTTTCAGATATTCTAATTCTTATTGCATGGCTTCTTCTTTCTTGGTTATATAGAATAATGCATTACTTTTGTGGCAACCGTACACGTTAAGTAACCCACTTGAAACCGCTAAAATACAGCGAACATTCTTATGCTTACAGAGAAAACTAAAATTCGATTGATATTTATGTGAAGGTCATGAGCTGTGAAGAGTCCGAGACCTATGACTCGGCTCCGTTGGAGAGAATTCCTACCACACATTTAATTTTCTGATAAAACTATACAGAAAAACACGTGTTAATCGTATTTTGAATTTCAGAAAGGTTTTTGCATTTCAACGAATCTGTCTCGATATTTATCGATTTTTTCCCTATTTTTAATGCGTTTTTTCCCATCTGGAATTTATTTCTGTGATTTTGCACTTACGGGTGTTTTTTCGAATTTATTGTGCGAATTTCACTTAATCACTTCAAGTGTTTTATTATTTTTTGTAGTTTTGTTTCCCATATAATTTTGCAGATGTTTCTGGACAACGGTTTCAGTCTTCTTCTCACAATGTTACTCCAAAACACGTGTATGCAATTTTCACTCCAAACTTCTGCCAATAACATTGGATTTCTTAATTACAAGAGGGGATCCAGAAATTCTTGAAGGGAAGGGCGACTGGTTTTTATTACTTACCCTTCACAATACTATATTCTAAGTTACACACTTCAGCACAAATATGCTATCTATATTTGAGTGTGTACGTTTGAGTACATGTGAATTTTTAAATATAAACCCCAGAATCTCCTCTTTCCCAACATTAAAACTACTGGTTTTGGAACTTTAATTTCGAAACATTTTCAGGAAAGAGCGTTCAAACCTCACTTTCCCCTAACATCATCAATGATCGTTGAAAATTGCCTCCCTTTCCGCTTACATAATCGAAGATAATCTAAAATTGCGTTTCTTGAACTTCAATATCAAAAAATTGTTGCGGGAAAGTCCCATGATCCCATCCCTTCTTCTTAGGATGCCAATGATAGCCTATAACCATGTTTTTAATTTTAAAAGTTAGCCGGAAGAGACCCCAAAGTAATCTTCTGTAATATCGTTAAAGTTTGTGTAAAATTGTATTTTTTGTTGAAAAATTAGCCGAGGCAGAGTTTTCATATCTCGGCTCAAGAAGGGGACGATCGCCCTCATCATCCCTCCCTTGTATCTGTCCTTGCTTAATGAGTACAAGACATAGGGTAACGGCACTAGTAACAGACAAGGGTCCATAACAGACAATCATAAGTTTTGATTTAAATAATAAGAATTTTAGGCGGGTAAAACTGATATTGCTGTGGCCCATGAATACGGTGCAACCATCTAGTGTTGTCAGACTGGATTTTATGCGCCAGTTTGTATTTACAAGGCAGTGGTGGAAAGTTATGATCAGCTACCACGAGGTCTGCCAGTGTTCCATGTTCATTTGAATTTAATAAGGTTTTAGGTCTAAAAATAAAGAACTTTTGCACAATTTGAAGAGAAAAGGGGAATTTTGTCCATTACTCACCATTTCCTCACCTTATTTATTACTGGATATCATCAGAGTTTTCGGTGTCTGTTACTGGGGGTCGGAGCTTTTTTCGAAATTAAGCAAATAAAAGTAGAAAAAACTAATTCAGAGGATCCAGAAGCAGCCAAACGTCAGATGAGATGTAGCTGCATGAGAGAAAAATAATTTCAAAAGACTAAATACATTAAAATACTCAGAAAATTGAGTTGATCTGAGAACGATGTCTTAAGCATGTCTGTTACTAGTGCCGTTACCCTAATGCTTTTACTTTGTATATTTTCAGCATTTATAACTAGTGCGAACTAAATTAATTTGTTTTTGTAGCTATCACAGCAAGCAACGCTGCTTTCCGCAACGTGGACAATGGGAAATGCACTCCTTTGGCCTCGGAATATCACATCGATTACGAGGAATGTGTGACTGTCAATTCAGAAGGGAAAGATGGTGGCACGGCTGACAAGTGGCATCCTTGGAATGTCCAGTGTCCCACAGCTGGACCAATGGTGGCTGTTTCCTTGCATCGAAGGAGAAGGATTCACACTGGGCTTAAATGCTGCGTTCTAAAAGGCCTAGTACCTGATTAACAGTTCTGGAAATATTCTGATTTATGATTTACCGCCAGTGACTTCCAGGCAGTTTATTCGAGCAAAGTAGAAAGTTCAGAACTCTAACACAACTTTGTTCAAAATTAATTGTTCTACTGGTGTTTCACTAAACACAAAATATAAAATAACAACTAGCTGCGTGCCCGGCGTTGCACGGGCTACCTAAAAAATGTAAGAGCAGTCCAGTTGATGCTTTTGTAGTACACTGACACTAGTTTCTAACGCGTTAAGGAATAAATAAATGCGCGTAAAGCAAGGTTTAACTAAGGTTAGGTAACTAAAAATAAACTGCATGTAAATCACTCATTTACTTTACGACGTGCACGGTCCTCCTCGAAAATGAAAGTTATGTCATGTGACGCGTATTTAACAATCAGGCTTGAACAAAAAAAAAAAAAAAAAAACAGCAAAATTTTGCTGCAGATTACGGCAAAATAATCGAAAAGTAAACAACTTAAACACCCTGATTACAGGAAAAGTCTTAAAACAAAAGCCTAATTTTATTTCTTTATATTCGAGAAAAAGAAATGGCAACAGATCTTTCATCTCAACGATTTTCTTCACGCTGTAAATTTTAATAAAAGCGTTCATCCGGAAAGTTGAGTTGAAGCACTGAATAATAATTTGAATGGAGGAAAGCCTTCGAAAAATATGGATTTTATTTTGAAATCTAAGAGTCATAATTAATAATTTTTAATTGATATCTCCGCTAATTATTATCGGAGGATTATGTTAAATAGCCAAACATGAAGACGGGAAGATGACGAATCCATCGATACCTGGTTCGATGGTCAGTTCACTGTCGTTCGGGAGAAGAAGCTTGGACATAGATAGATAGATAGATAGATACTCAGATTTTATATGTATAAGATAGAAAAACAGTTTCTGATTATTATCTTTAGGTAATGAATATTACCTATTTATTTAAGTTAAGTTATTTTAAGCGTTTTTATAAGGAGGAATGAATCTGCGTAATACCATTATTAACTATTTATATTTGAAGGAATACTTTGATGTCTTTCATTAATCTTTTTCATTCCATTTCCCCTATAGGTTGTCTATCATATTTGGTTGGGAAGGTACTGTGTTTTAAAAAGGAATGAAGTATTTTGATTTTGAATACATTGTTTGCTTAAAAACTATAGCTAAGATGTATTAACCCTTTGACAGGCGCAGTTTAATGATGTGATAATTTCGTAACCTGGATTAACTAAATAATGTTAAGGCATCTGAATATGAAATATGTTCAATTGAAGGTGTTTCTGGCGGGATGTTTGTATTTTATGCCGCCGCCCCTCTTTTTTTTTTTTTTCGAATGAGTTCTGTTTGAAAGTTAAAGCTAAAATATATTAACCCTTTGAGAGGTGCAATCAAAAAAAAAAAAAAAAAAAAAAAAAAAAAATCGTAGGGTTCCCTAATGCACTCTTAAATACAGCTATCAGTTTAGACCAATTCCCACCTAAAGTTTTGGGCGTTCCTCCAGCTTTCGTATTACTATGTATATAGATATGAACATTAGTAATATCTAAACCTCTTTGTAGTTCACGATATTATGTGTTCCGTAGTCGTAGTAGTCTGTGCTCCGTTTGGCAAAATTGTCTGCGACATTTATATCGGCGTTTGAGCAAAGTTTACTTCGTTCACCAAAAATATTTGACGGATATTTGACGGAAATAATTGACGGTCAGTTCCTCCTTAATATTAATCAATTATGAATCTATAAAAATTTAGATCAGTACGTCTGCTATATGGTTTAAGGTTCTGTGAATAACTTTTACTGTTTTTTCGCAGATACTCAAGTTTATGTGTCTTTATTGTGCAAAACTCGAAGTGTTGAACTTAGTGATTTGCTTGAAGATCTCCAATATTATATAATGTGCTTAAAACTTAATGCTTTACATTTATAACTCTAATTACTTTTCACTTGTTTAAAGTAAAAAATTGTGCAACAATCAAAAAATTATGTAATTTTTGGAAATTTAAAATACAAATCAGAATAAAATAAAGATATTGCTAAAAAATGGAAGAAATGTTTCTCATTAAACAGTGAAATAATAGAAGTTTTTAGTAACCACTATTTATGCTTTTGTTAAAAAATATTTAATTTACTTTCTCGATTTACATCAAAATACTTTTCAGGCGTTCTGTTAAAAAATTATATTGTATATATATCTTCAATATATTTCAACCTAGAGATGTTTATTTATTTATTACTTTTTTTTTGTTTTACAATCGATTTCTCTAGTCGTTTCAAATGAATAGTTTTCAATTTTATGGAATTGCTTCCTTTAATCTAACTATACTTCCAAATTTTTAGGGAACAATTTTTAGTATCGGGCATTGTTTTTGAATTTCGAAGAACAGTTTGTGATGTCAAATTTTCTATCCGTTCCTTATTTCATAAAATATTTTCAGGTGTTGGACTACCTTTATGGATTTATGGGAACATTTTTGCACATCAAGCAATGCTTTTGAGTTTAAATCACTATTTTCAATATTGGATGATGTTCCAGAGCAGAGAAAAATATTTTTAGTCATTTCGTCTCGCGATAGACAAGGCTGCCACAGCTAGGATATTCCCCTAAAACCTTGAGTTTTCAATAGAGATTTTGTGTCGGGGGGAAATCTACCCCTCTCTAGCCCTGGGTGTTATTTACTAGTACCAAATGCATCAAAACATTAATAAAAACCTTCTTTTTTTTCAGCAAACTATTATTACACCAATTTTTAAAGAAATTTTTCCAAAGAAATAATCATGTAGGGCTGAAATTTTGATATTTGTTATCATATTTTCACCCTAATTTTTTTTAGATTAATAATTGACCAGCTATGATAGTAGCAACTACAAAAGAAAAGTATAAATTTTATATGAGTTAGGAGAAACTTTTGAGTACCTTTGAGCGTAGAATCCAAAGAAACATCTTTGGAGGAACTCAGGAAAACAAAAGTCTGGCGCAGAAGACGCAGTATTGAACTCTACAAATTATTTACGCTACCTGATGTTGTCCACAGAAAAAGAGAAGCCGTCTAAATTGGATAGGATAATTCTTAAAGAACATAATTCCCTAAGAACATTCTAAAGAACATTTTCATGACCAAACCATATTGTACTTAGAACACGTGAAAGGCCAAGCTGCGTTGGGTTGATGTTGTGGAAGAGGATTGTATTGTCCTTAGCATATGCGGATAAAAGGAGGGAGGCAATCGCTCCTCCCTTGTGGGACCTTGCACCCGCAATATTTCGGAATTGAATTCCTAATAACGCAATTGTAGTCCATCTTAGATGACGTCAGGTGAAGAGATGGGGTACAGGGACTTGCCTCCGGTAATTTTCAAAATTAAAGTTCCAATAAACAGAAGTTTTGACGACCTTCGATGATGTAAGGGGATGTTTCGAAGCATTCCCCGGAATAATTTTGAAGTTGAAGTTTTAAAAACGCAATTTTACAATGCCTTTGTAACGGAAAATGAAAAGAATACGTTCAGGGACCTCCCGCCTCCCCCTATTTAAATAAATCTTCAAATTTTAGCTGTTTTAAATAAAAGTAATATGGCAGACTCTCCCCCCCCCCCCCCAAGTATGTGTGAATCAGATACGTAGTAGGAGGTAAGTTTAAAAAAATCAATCAACCCCTCCTTGAAATATTTTTGGATCTGCCCTTGAGCCCGTAGGTCGAAGAATCGGAGGAGCTTAGCTGCACATAGGGGAGGCTGGAGACGACTAGTGCAGTTCTCTTTGGCCCACTCTAGACTGTCCCGCCATGGATGAGGAAGAATAAATTTTTAAATTTTTTTTCACAACATGATCTTAGGTTTTTTTGCATAGACCCTGGGAGTTTTATGAACCCAATCTTGGATTTTGCGTGAGGCTCTTAAACCTTTGTACACAGCACAACTCAACATCATTAGAGTTGGAGTCATGTGTGCAAATGAGCAAATTTAACTCAAATAAAAATCATGTCTGCAGAGGTTTAAAGCCTCAATTTTTTTTCATTTTAAATAAATATCGTATCTAATTGATAGGGTTTACACCATAGTTTCGAATGAACAAAAATATTGAAAGCTTTTCTCTGTTTTAGAATGTTCTTTTAAGAATTAGAATCTTACAGACACATCGCGTCAGCCAGTCTCGTCGATTTATTTGTTAAGGTCAATCACATCTCCGCTAGATGAATCTGCGAACTTGTTTCTTTCGGATATAAATTGCTCTCGCAAAAAAGAAAGAAAGAAAAGAAAAAACACACTCACATACACACAAAAGATAGGAAAAATAAATGAAAAAACAGGTTAAAAATGACATAATTAGTGTTGACCATTGACGTAGTTGATACGTGAAAAGAATGCATGGTTAAAATAAGTAGAAAGGTGCTTCTGGCAATGAAGTATTTAGCATGAGACACTTCAATATGAAGAGCCCTCAAGGTGAAAATAAACTGAAATAACTTCACGAAGGGATGTTTATTTAATTTCTTCGTTTTTCGAACACATTAGACGGTCGATGTGCAATGCATTCAAACGATTACAATTAATTTGGGGAAAGGAAACGATGCTTAGGATAATGGAAAGATTATTGATGTCTGGCAAACTATTTGATTATTGTGGATAAAGTTATTGTTTAACTTAACCTTTCGTTAGTCAACTGAAAAGCAGAGCCTAATCACTAATCTCATACGTTTTAAGACATTGTGAATAGTTAATTACCAAATAAAGTATTGAAGAAAAGTAAAGTTCAACGCTTATAGCAGTTACAGCTCGCCAAAAAATAAAATTTTGTTATTTCTTTCTTAAAACATCAAAAAAAAGTATTGGAATCGATTTTTTTTTTTTTGCATTTTTTTAAACATTAATTTTATACTTCAACAATAGAACACATTTGCTTTTATTATTTAAGAATCAATAACGGTTTTTAAATTTTGAAAATTATGATATTTCAGCTGAAACCATATAAAAGTATATGTGTGAGCGACATCACTTCCACTCAGCTGTATAACTAATTAGATGCCATTTGTGTGGTCCATCGTCAGATGCTTGAACTGAATAAAATATCGTAAAGAAGCTTCGCTTTCAGCTTAAAAATCCTAAGCTCTCTCTCTCTTTCTCTCTCTTATTATCGCTTGATTTTAGAGAAAAAAGCATTCTTGTTTACAAACCTTTAAAATTTTTGAAAAATGAAACGTTTTTATTGCTAAGTTCACATTAAATTCATTCACAGCTCAAAAAGTATGCCTAAAACGAATTGACTGATTAATAAGGAATCTTTTTAAAATCCGAGTAAAAGATTTAACTATAATGTAAGTATAATCATATGTATCTCGTTAATATTAATAAAAAATAATAATGAATTTTAAACTTCATTTCAGCATTGTACTAAATAGACGAAGCGCAATGCTATGCTCATTTGAATATGAAATTAGTTTACCAAGTGGGAAAAACTCAGATATGAAAACAGAAAGCCCAATGAGCTAAGTCTGCGCGCATGCGCAGTCGCTGTGGCAAATTTGTGATATCCGCGATTTGACGTCTAGTTGCAACTGTTGGATATGTTTTAGTCTTGATTGAATTTCATTTCCTAAGACAACTTTGGAATAACTGTTAGATCTGTTCTAATCTTGCAATTGCAGTCCGAGATAAACAAACCCTATGAGCTGAGAGTAAGTACATGAGAATTTAGGAAAAATTAGTGATTTTCTAACATTACTCTGGCCCATGATGTCCCTGGGTTGTTGAATTTTTGCATATGTACTCAATGGCCCCTCCAAGAATATGTATACAAAAAATCATTACCGTAGCCCCCCGGGGGGCTGTGATAGAATCCCGGGAAGGTACAATTTTTGATGTAAAAACGAGGGGGGAAGGGGAGGGGGTCAAATGGTACAAAAGGCACATCAGTAGGGCACAAGGAATGTGTGTGCGAAATTTCAGCTTGATTCCTTCTTTCGTTTGGGCTGTAGCCCTGTCAAAGAAAGCGAAAACGTTTTTGAACAGCGATTTTATAACTTAAATACCTCCTCCCCCTGATGGTCCAGGGGATTGTATTTTGGTTTACGGCGTCAGGGGCCACTAGAGATTGAATGTACCAAAAACCAACTCCGAGGGTCTTCATGGGGCTGAGATACAGAGGGGTGAAAAACCCAAAAAACCCCAACTTGTTCTGTCGTGTAATCTTTTTTTTGGTCGTTTTTATTTTTTTTCGTCTTTGGCGGTAAATTTGCTCCTGTTGGCTGCTGACGTTTGGTTTCCTTGGCGGGGCGGGACGCCCCCGCGTCCCGTGGTATTATTCCAATTCTGACTGATCAGGTTGACATGGCCTCTCATCGGTGCACTGGTAAATTGAGTCCAATTTCAACTCGCATGTTATACACCTGAAAAACCTTTCATGGAACTTTTTTTTTTCATAAAACATTTATTTTTAAAACAGTAAATATAAACACATAGTGACTAAATAAACGTAATAAAATAAATTAAATAATTTAAATTAAAATAAAGTTTGGCTCTCATTTTTTGAGATTTGGCTACCATTTTGTGAGGATCTGGTAGCCATTGGCTACCAATTAAAAATTTGAGTTTTGAGGTATACGACAAGTTGTTTTAGAGCAAGACTCTTCCAGAAGCTAAGATTATCCCCACTAACTCGGATATGTAATTTGTCGGTAGCCTACAATTTCTTTTTACCTCTCAAGAGTTCACAATTTTTGTTGAACTCTTGCATATGCATACTATATTCATTATACATGTATATTTATGTTTCCAAATAGGGCTGGGCATTGTAGGGATTTCTACATTGTGATGCATCGCCAACCTTACATCACGATGTTATGATGCATCAAAAATGTACATTTTTTTTCTTTCTTCATTTCACTTATAATTGCTTGTTTAAATTTAAAAAAGAAAAAAAAAACATATATTCTAAATGAAAAAATATAAATGCTACAAACATGTTCTAGCACCAGCAAGAAATTGTCAAAAATAAAAAAAACTGTGTGCAAGGTAGCAATAAATATTAGTCTTCTGTTTTGAAATTACAATGTACCTATTTTTTCAAAACAAACAGATGCGATCTTGTGGAAGCAATATCATCTTGCATTTGGAAAGGGGTAACTCAAAGCAATAAAATTCGTGCATACAACCTTTGTTCCTATTTTGAGATTTCATTTTGCTGTTTTTTTGTAGAGTGATTATCAGATCAACTTTGTTCATCAATATATTTTTTGCAAAAAGGTTTTTAAAAACAATTGCATTTACTACAAGTTTTGGGGAAAGTGAAAGTTGTTTGTTCGTTTATGATACTTCTTTACAGACAACCCCGCTTTTAAATGTTTGGGAAGGAATGATTTTTTAATTTGCCGAATGATACTCTGAATTTTACCGAATGATAAAATACGAACATGAACACAAACGTGCATCTAATGAGAAGAGACATTAAACATCACTATTTAAAATTTTCAAAATTTTGCAGTGAAGTGTCCAAATTTACAGAATCATCAGAAAAAAGTGTCGACTTAGAACATTTTTGGTAGGTCACAGTGACCTCCCATCAGGGTGCCGCTTTCAGTGGCGTTTTGAAACAATAAAGATATTACAGCGGCAATGATCATATACCATTGGCGCTTCGATTTGTAGTTGGTGCGGAATCAATGCATTGGTTAAGAGAAAAATTTGAAACCGATTTAACAATGCAGGATTTACACTGGTTTTTGACGATGTATCGATCCAACGCCCAGCCTTAATGCATATGTAACACAACATGTTTTATACTTACAATTTGCAGCGAACTTCCCTTTTCTGTTCACTCAGTTGCACATTTGAATTCGCGTTCCATCAATAATTCTCCGGGTCAATTTGAAAGGTTCCAGCGCTGAGAGAGTGCAAAGTGGACAGCATCTGGAATGTTAAATAAAGTGCTTAGAACAATATGATTCAAAGTTCTCAAAATAATGTTTTTTTTTAATGATTGATACATTTCTTTCATATTCATCTCCTTAAAAAATTATGTATTATATTCATTAATATAGATAACATTTAAAAGTTTGAAAGAGAGGGGGAAGGGGGAGAGAATCAATATTTAAAATTGTTTTCTTGAAAACCCAAAAGCTAGATGCTTCAACTTGTTAATTGAAATCTAATCAATTGCAAGAAGCAAGTTTATACAGACATAGTTGTTATTCATAGAAATTAAAATAAGTTAATAATAAAATAAAACGGTAGTATTTTAAGTAATAAGCAATATCTTTACATTAAGCTTACATGTAGGCAGAAAATATTCTTCATTAACAATAAAACAATAAAGACTCAATGGTGTCCCATCTAACAATTACTTAGTTATTCGAAACAATTTTGTAAAATATCCTCTTAGCAAACAGAAGTTTTTAATATTATTAGAAGTTTTTTTAATTTCAAAAACGTGTCGCGATGTTTTAAAGTTTAAACAAAGGTCTGCGGGAAATTGAATGTTCAAACTAGATAAAAACTTAATTTTAAGCAGCAATCATCGTTACAGAATTCAAAAGTATTTATTTGTAGTAAAAATGTAAACACTCACCAGCAATCAATCCCGGATGAGAAGATACCAAAAAATTCCTCTTTGGTGAGAGCGCTTTCTGACAGCTACGGCATCCGCCATTGCTGCAAAATAAGCAAACCGTAGCCTACGAAAGAACGTTCGAAGCGTTTCTGTTAATGCCGTATTTGATCGAAACAATTTGATGTTGATGGAGAAGAGGAAAACGTTCGAAAAATGTTCAGTATTTCAGTCATGGAGGCTCCATGATTTCAGTATACATTTCCATGCACGAAATAAACAACATGCTTCGCCGCCATCACTCATTTGTTCCCATTTCTCAGTACAGTACTAAAAAAAAAATCTACGCTGGAGATATTCCGTTTTTTTCACGGATAAAGGCTTCCTCTAACGATCGCATACGGACATGTTCTGTTAGTGCGCTAAAGTAAAAGAAAATTTCCAGTAATTCCATGAAAAGTTCCGTTTTCAATCCAGAACGGAACCTTTCTATTTATAAGGGGAAATTGTACAGTAAATTTACGGAAAAGCATTAGTAAATTAAATGAAGCAATTTTACAGTGTAGAGTAAGCCTTGTTCCAGCTCATGTAACGACCTTGCAGGAGAATTTAAAACATCAACCAGTCTGCTAAGATAGTCCCAACTATTCGGATTCAGGTTTAAAGATCGAACTGACCATTCCATTCGTCCCAAGCCGTGATCCTCAAGATACTCCTCAACAATCCGAGATCGGTGAGGTCGTGCATTATAATCCTTCAGAATGAAGTCATTACCAATAGCACCAGCATATGGTCGGACAAATGGATTAAGTACTTCATCCCGATATCTCAGATCAGTCAGAGTTCCTCCATGGAACACATGCAGGTCAGTGTGACCACCGAGCGAAATCCCTGCCCAAACCATGATTCTATTACCTCTATAACTGCGGTATTTCAACAGTTTTGGATTGATGGTATCTTTTGCGCTGTTCCCTCTTGATCAGTAGACGCCCTGAATCACTCCCCAATGTAAATCTGGACTCGTCTGTGAACAGCGCAGAAGCCCATTGTTGCTGGCCCCAGGAAACATGTTCTCTTGCCCAGCATAAGCGAATCCTTCCCTGTGGTCCGTTGAGGGGAACACACACAACTGGTCCTCTTGCATGGAGACCTGCATTGTGAAGACGATTTCGCACCGTAGTAGCAGAGATTCTTCTTCCTGATGCTACAAAGTGGCCAGCAATGAGCTGTGGCACAGTAGTGGTTCTTCTCTTTCGAGCCGAAAGAACTAGAAAACGATCTTCTGCAGGTGCTCATGCACGGCTCATGACCGGCCTGGAACAGGTCTGCTGGACACAGAATCTTTGGATTGGTACCGTTCCTAAAGTCGCTGAGCAACACTACCAGACACATTGAGACGTCTAGCAGCATCAGCCTGCAACAATCCCATTTCCATTCAACTGCCGTCCACCGTAACGAATCGGGTAAACGACATCTCCTGAGACATTTTCTAAACTCAATTGACTATTGTCACCGAAACTGCCAACAACAGTTGAAAATCAACACAACTTACACACAAAAGTACGATAGCTCGACATTTTCTTTTTTTTTCACTCGTAAAAATATCTTCTTCTCCATAAAATAAAAGTGGTAGCAACTTTTTTTTTCATAAAAGGTTTTAAAGCTCGTTATTATCATTCATTCAAACTATGCATTTTATTGTTACCGCCATTTTGTTTATAGTGAGCTTCGTAAAACATGTTGTACCTTAACTTTTTGAGACCAGTTTACTAATAATATCAATGTTATCGTCCTGGATGATCCCTGGCTCTGGGTTTTACTCGACAGAATCAAACTATTCTTGCCCGATTTCGAAGTTGTCCCCCTGAAATCAATGAAATTTTCCCAGGGGTTCAATAACTTTGAAATTTGTTCCAACTGTTCTTCTAAGCAGGCTTCACCAGAACACATCTCGAAACAGGATTTAACTGACGATCCTTTAACAGTGTTGAACCTTTTGAGGGTGTACGATATCATATATCCTGGCTAACGGGAGAATGCAACAACAACACGTATTCATACACATTGTACAATATTTATAGACTACAGAAACGTACACGTCCTTTAGAAAAGGGAAAAAAAACTTCTTTATAATAATAAGAAGACAAATGTAAAAAACTTAAAAGTTGTGAGCAGTACCATTTTTGGTATATTTTTGTAGTAGAGTGAGTCACCTATGGTTTATTATTTTTTCCCCCTTTTTGTCGGAAAAAATACCGCAAACAGGAAATAATATTAATCCTCCGGAAATAATCGAGAAAAAGTTGTCGCAAACACTTTTTTTTTTGTGTTCTATCCACCAAATAAATATCTTAACGAAATGGTTTCATTTACTATGTTGATACATATTGCCATATTATGCAGTCTTTTGCTTGCGCATGGATAATTGAAATGTACACACAGTCCTTTGTCTTGGGCTTAAGAGTGACATTTACAATGCTTTTCTTAATGTGTAAATATGCTTTGGTTTTCTGAGCATTTTAAAAGTTAAAATTTCCAGTATGTTAATCAAAGTTAACGCTTATCTAAATATCTCTCTAATCACTTACTTATGAATAATTAACCAAACTTTCAGACCTATTAAAACATGAAAACAGGTTACTCATTGCATTTCGAAATTGAAGTTTCAAATTAATTTTCGTCTTTACCCATGCTGCCAGGTTTTTCTTTTTGTTGATTAAAAAAAAATTTACTATGTGTTATTTTCATTCACAAAACTATTTTATAGCAGCATATTTGGCGTTTTTCGTCATTAGAGGGAATTTCAGGCAAGCCTCTTTTGTTCAATCGATGATTGCTCAAAAATATTTATCGTCAACACTTATCAACTATTAGATTTATAATTGCAAATTAATCTTACTTGAAATAATTTTCATATCCTTGCATAAAAAAAAGATTGAAACACCTTTCACTTATTCATTTAAAAAAAATATTTAACGCGAATTGAAGTTAGTCTTATCGCCTCTCTCGTTCAGTAATTACTTTAAAATACTTCCTCATTCTATATTGCCCCAATTTATTTTGCGTAACAAATATTCGATTTATGAGTAAATTACTCTAAAAACAAAGTTCGAATTTTAAATATTTATCATCTACTGTTACCTAATCATTAAAGTGATAAATATTAATAAATCTAACTTAAAATAATTTTTATGACTCTGCATAAAATACCACCGTTTAAAGTAACCTACTTTGAATACTAAACTTCCCAAAACGACCTTGTTTATATCCTTTCGAGGGTAATTTTAGATTCTCGAGATAAGAAACTTTTTTCCCTGGTTTTCCTGCCAAACATCACATCTATACTACAAAAACTTGTGTGCGCGTCTGTCTGTGTGTCTCTAACTTTATCTCTTCCAGACTGTCAATGTCTATCGGCTCAGTACTATTACCGTTGGATACAGGACATACACCCCAGTTATTCTTGTTACCTGTCACGATTAGGTTTCAAACCTTTTGATGAATCTCTGAGAAGAGATTTGTTTAAAATTTTGAAGGTTTATACAAAGTATAAAAATGGTTTTTATCACGCAGGGTGGCAAGGACGGATACAAAGGAGGGGCTCCATCCCTTGAGGGTAATTTTTCGGAAATGAAGTTCAAAAATCGCAAATTTAGACGAGTTTCATTGATAGTTTGGTTTTATGACCCTATCTCAGAACTGTTTCGGAATTAAAGTCAACCAATTCAAAAACCTTTGTGATCAATATTTTAAAATAAGTGTACAGGTGTCCCTCGTACAACGCGGTTAATTCGTTCCGTGCAGTATCGAAACCGTGTTATACGAGACTTTTTTAAAAATAACATTTTTACTTATTTTTAATACTAATTATGTATGTGCATCAGAAAAATCAGGGTATGTAAGATGTATGGTGTTATATCGAAACCGTGTTATACGAGACTTAAAAACAATGTAAATCAAGGGATGTGTACCGTGTTATATTGAAACCAAATTTCATAAAAACAAAGTAAAAACTTATTAGAGTTATCAACCCAACAGAATGTATTAAACAAAAATGAAATTCCATATTTTTACTTCCTTTTACAAAAAAGGAAGTATTGTATTCGCGAAAAAATTTTCACTCAGAAATCGGCCTTAATTTCCATTTTTCTCGCCCCCGAATTAATGTTGAGTTTCTTTTTCTCGACCCGACCACACGTGGATATATGCCTAAAAACGTACAGACACTCGAAATATCCATTTTGACGACCCCCGAGTTAATTACAACGAATTTTCTCGTGACGTCCGTATGTACGTATGTGTGTATGTGTTATGTATCTCGCATAACTCAAAAACGGTTCGTCCTAGAAAATTGAAATTTCGTTCGTAGACTCCTAGTGGGGTCTAGTTGTGCACCTTCCCTTTTGGTTGCATTCGGATGCTCCTAAGGGGGTCTTTTGCCCTTTTTTGGAGGAAATCATTGTTAATTTCGATGTAAACTCAAGTTGGGTTATAATTAGTCGGACACTTGGCGATATATCGCCAGTCTTTAGGTGGCCAAGTTTTGTCGCCAACTTAGCGACAAATTTGGCGATTTTTTTTTTAAAATTTGGTTTCAGTTTGGCCACTGTTGGTGATATTTAGAGAGTAAACAATTGAATCACATTAAAATTGACAATAATGGGGAAATGACAAATTGGAGTAAAAGGAAGTCATGTGATGCACACATCAGCTCGTTTAAATATAACATTACATAGAATTATATCAAAACCACGAAGTATTAAATTCAAGTCTCGTACCCTGTTATACGAGGGACGCCCGTACATAGCAAAAAGTCGGTAATAAAAATCAACCGCTTCTCCATTGAAAAATTTCTGAATTCGTCCGTGCCGGGTGGAATGAAAACATTTTGCTAAATAAGACTAATAACAATTCCAAAATGTCCTACTGGATTGTTACAAAACATTCGTAGAGCTAACTTGAATCATAACCATGTCACAGATGAACAGTAGTTTTACACGCAAGGTAAGAGGAAATAAGTTTAAATGAGATTGAAGATAATAGACTATAGAATATAACTGGTATATAATGGTTTGTAAGCTTATTATATAGGGATTTTTGAACAACAAAAGAGTACATGAAATACACCACCAGCTCAGTTAATTCCAGCCGAGTGTCATGTATTTATGTTTTAAGTTTTAGCAGATTGGCAACATCGAGAGAACAAAGCACGTAACTTGATATTGGAAAAGATTAATTTTAAAATTGTACTGATCAGAATTGTTGGTAATAAAATCATGATACAATACTTAACATGGTGTCAGAGTATAAAGTACTCACGTAGCCAGTACTAGAAGCAAAAAGTGCTTTTCATTAGTCCTTTTATTTGTAAAATTTGATTTCGGGAGTTTAAAAAAAAAAAAAAAAAAAAAATGGCTGCAAATCTTCCAACAATAGCAGCTTTTCATCCCGGCTCAAACCATCCGAGGCTTGGCGCCATTGGCGAGAAGATTTTAACGATTATGTAGAAGCATTAAAATATGGTAAAGAATCGGAAAACACGAAAACGGCCCTCTTTCGACATGTTTGTGGCGATGAATTGAAGAAGCAGTTACGAACTTTCAACATTAAGCCTGAGGGTGGATCAAAAGAGGTAACATTGCAACAAATTTTGACTGAATTTGACAAATACTTTAAAGATTATGTGAATGAAGTTTACGCCTCTTTCAAATTCTTGGAAATAAGCCAGAAAAGTGAAGAAAAATTCGTGGATTACTATTCACGTTTACGCTGCGCAGTAGTGGAATGCAATTACGGTGAACTTTCAGATCGAATGCTTCGTGATAAAATAATTCAAGGACTTGATGATAAATCGTTACAAGAGCGATTGATTCGGGAAACTTACAAAAATAAGAAAACTCTGTATGAAATCGTGGCTGAATGTAAAACAGCCGAGCAAAGTAAATTGCAAGCGGCAGAAATGGGTGAGAAAGTTGAGAAAATTAATTTAGATGATATAAAATACAAGGAAAATCGCACGTATTCGCAAAGACGCGAATTTCTGTGTAAAAAATGTGGAAAAAGTCATGCGCCAAGAAGATGTCCTGCATTTGGCGATAAGTGCCGAAACTGTGGCGGAAATAATCACTGGTCCAAAGTGTGCCGAATAAAATCAAATAATAGACAACGTTTGCCAAGTGTTAATACTGTAGAGCAAACTAGTGGCTCTGATTCAGAAAATGGGTACTTAGGAGAGTTGAAATATATAAATCATCTGGAAGAAGGAAAATCAAGAAATGTATGGCTTTACAAATTAGACTTAAATGGAAATGAAGTCACATTTAAATTGGACACGGGAGCTCAAGTTATTGTCATTCCAAATTGCGAGATATTAAAGTGGGTTGAAAAGCCATTGGTGAAGAAAATCAAAACACCTGTACTTGATTACAGCGATAATATTGTGCCGATTCTTGGTGAATGTATGCTTAGATGTAAAACAGCGAAAGTGAATAAGGTTCTAAAATTTTTAGTTACCTCTTTGGATCCAAGTCCAATATTAGGCCTCAAAGCTTGTGAGGAATTAGGTCTTATTCAAAGACTTTATAATGTATTGAGACCTGTGAGCTACTTAGGTGAAACTCCTGAGGAAATTTTGAACCAATTTTCTGACGTATTTACAGGGGTTGGTCTTTTAAACCGTTCAGTAAAAATAAAACTGAAAAAGCACTACACCCCTCACATAGCAGCACCCCGCAAAATACCTCTTGCTTTGCATGATAAAGTTAAAGAAGAACTGAAAAATATGATGGATTCGGGAATTATTACAAAAGTGGATGAACCAACAGAGTGGGTGAACAGCATTGTTGTTGTTAATACCGCAAAAAAGTTACGCATCTGTCTGGATCCAAGACCACTAAATGAAGCTATCTTACGACCTCCTTACCCGATACCTACAAATGACAGCCTTATCACACGACTTCAAGGAAGTAAAATATTTACGATTTTTGATGCAAAGAATGGCTTTTGGCAACTACCACTGGATACAGAATCGTCATTCTTAACTACATTTGCAACTCCATGGGGAAGATATAGGTATTTAGTTCTGCCATTTGGCCTTAATAACGCTGCAGAGGAATTTCAGAGAGCTATGGAAGAAACTTTTGATGATATGCCAGAAGTAAACCCATATTTTGATGACATTGCTCTAGGTTCATCGTCCATTGAAAAGCACTGCAAATTATTGAATAAAGTTTTAATGCGAGCCAGGGAAGCCAATTTGAAATTCAATATCAGTAAAACCCAACTTGCAAAGTCGTCAGTTAATTATTTAGGTCACACTTTATCTGACAAAGGAATAGAACCAGATATTAAGAAAGTAAAAGCCATTGTTGACTTTCCAGCACCACAGAGCCGTGAAGAGTTGCAAAGATTCCTTGGTATGGTGACATATTTATCTAAATTTACTTCTCACCTCTCGAGTTTAACCTATTCTTTAAGAGAACTGTTGAAGAAAGATAAACAGTGGATATGGGACGCAAATATTCAACGAGATTTTGAGAAAATCAAGAAAGCTCTAGTACAAGCTCCATGCTTACAATATTTTAATGAAAATAAAGCTGTGACATTATCTGTAGATGCAAGTCGCAATGGACTTGGAGCCGTTCTGCTGCAAGACAACAGACCCGTAGCATATGGATCAGCATCACTAAGTGAGACACAGCAACGATATGCCCAGATTGAAAAAGAGTTGCTTGCCGTAATCTATGGTTTAGAACATTTTAACTACTATACTTATGGAAGACCAGTGATCGTTCAGACTGATCACAAACCATTGATTGGATTAAAAGAGAAGCAGTATGATACTATATCACCTAGGCTGCAACGAATGCTCCTTAGACAACAGATATGATGTCAAACTTGAGTACGTCCCAGGAAAATTATTACTCATTGCTGATACACTTTCCAGAGCTCAATTAAAAGAAGAAAAATTTGAAAATGAAGAAGAGACAGAAGCAAGTGTAAAAATAAATATTCTAACTCGGGCTTCAACAAGCAAGTGGAAAGATATTGCAGCAATTACTGTAAATGATGAAGAATTACAAGATGTTTTATATCATATAAAAAATGGGTGGGATGATAAACGAAGTACTAAGAAATTCGCCCAACCTTACTGGCATTGTAGAGATGAGTTATACTCTACAAAAGAAGGAATTATTTGTCGCGGTCAACGGTTAGTTGTGCCACAAGCTTCAAGATCAGAAATACTAAATAAGTTGCACTTGACTCACAGAGGTGTAGTAGCTTGTAAAGTGAAGGCAAAAGAATACTTTTACTGGCCTTCCATGAATATTGATGTAGAAAACCTTATTAACAGATGTAAAATTTGTCAGGAACACCAACGTAACAATCAAAAAGAAACTCTGATTGAACAAGAAGTACCTGAAAGGCCAAGGCAAAAAGTGGGCTGTGATTTTTTTCATTTGCAAGGTCAACAATATATTTTATTGATTGATTATTTTTCAAAATATGTGGAAGTTCAGTCAGTGAAGCATAACAGTGCACAAAACGTAACTACTATCTTTAAATCTATTTTCTCCAGACATGGCATTCCGGAGGAGCTCGTGAGTGATGGGGGACCGCCATTTGACTCAGAGTGTGTAAAAAGTTTTTGCATGGAATGGAACATAAATCATCAGATCACGTCACCGTACTTTCCTAGGGCCAATGGACAGGTTGAAAGAGCAATTCAGACAATAAAAAAATCACTGATAAAAGCAGCACAAGATGGAAAAGACTTATATACGGTCTTGTTAGACTACAGAACCCAACCATCTTCTGATCTTCCTTCTCCCGCTGAGTTGTTGATGGGTAGACGACTTAGATCCCTTTTGCCATCGCATCCAGAGAAAATGCGACCAAACTTCCCATTAAAGAAAGCACAAGAATCTTTAAAGAAGCGACAGAAAGCACAAAATAAATATGCAAACATACATGGAAAAGAGTTGCCAATTCTTCATAATCAGGCAAAGGTATGGTTTCGTAAAATGCCGAACGATCCGTGGAAGCAAGGAACTGTCATTCAATCCAATCATAATTCTCGGTCTTACGTTATTAAAGGGAAGGATGGTGGAGTTTATCGCAGAAATAGATTTTACATTCGTCCAGACAAATCAGAACACTATAGTTCTTCACAAACAAGATCAGTGGAAGATTTTTATCCTTCGACTTTGGCTAAGGGATCAAATCGAGAAATAAATAAAGAACATTCAAGCATGCCAGAACAAATAGTTCACAAAACAAATGTCCAGCAAGCATCCGCGGAAAACCAGGTAAGAAGATCGTCAAGAACTATTGTCAAGCCTCAGCGATATGGATACACTTGAACTGAATTCAATTATTTATTTATTACTGTAGAAAATATTTTAATCCTTTTTATTTCCTTTAAAAAGGGCATGTCATGTATTTATGTTTTAAGTTTTAGCAGATTGGCAACATCGAGAGAACAAAGCACGTAACTTGATATTGGAAAAGATTAATTTTAAAATTGTACTGATCAGAATTGTTGGTAATAAAATCATGATACAATACTTAACACCGAGGACTGCAGTTTCGTGCTTATTAGCACTCATCAGCCCGGCATAGGAGTGACTGGAGGTGGGAAACCTCTTAAGGAAGCCTAGAGTGCCAAATAAACTGGTAGCTAATACAGAATTAGCATTGACCAGACGAGTGACCGAAACAATGGTTCGGTTCAACTCGAATATTGAAGGCAAGGCAGGTATATTCAGTAAGTTACCGCCCTATACCTTGGGCTAAGGTAGAAATACTTGAAATACACCGCTGAGTATACCTGTCTTGCCTTAGCCTTGACTATAGGATGATAACTTACTGAAAAAAAGAGTAGTTATTGTTACAAAATATAACAAGAACAATACAATACATTAAGAGTGCATGATGTTTACAATTGTAAAACTATGATAAATGATATAAAAACCAAAAATTAGCACTAAATGAAAATAATTGATTTAAACCAAACACATAAACAAAGTGAACCATTACGGGCTGAGGAGGGGGAGGGGAAGGAAAAACTCAAAAACAAAACAGTTCACTCAATTTGGGAAACACCAGTATTTTTTTTACTGTGAGTTAAAAATTAAAATTTAAAAACTCTGATCAATATAACCCTCTTTGGATAAGAAAAAAAAAGAGGGAGTGTAATAATTTATTTGCATAAGGATGGAAGAAAGTTGTACAACGATTTTCGGAAGAAAAATGGGAGGTTTTCATTTAATGTGAAAAGACGATGTTGTCGGACAATGTTGGATACAGGACAGCCAGGGAAAGCCATTCTGCCTTGTCTCACCCCTTTAAGCCTTAAAGGGCCGGCTATCCATGATGTCCTGAGAACATCCATTAGGGGTAAAAGCATTTAAATCATCAATTGTCACCCACCGCAAGTAGTGAACGGGGGTTGGCGAGCAGAACGAGCAGGAGGCGGGTCCCTTAATTTAGTATAGCAAGTGATTTTAAATGTCTATCAATTCACCCTTGCCAAAATGACGGGAAATATTATAGGGAATAAAATGGGGGAAAGTTTTCCAAAAGAAGGGAAAATTATTCGAAAGGAAGTTCCAGAGTCGAAAAGTTATGTCTTTAACTAATATCTCCGCTAATTAAAGTCTCACAATTATAACACCTAGCTAAACATGTAGCCAGGAGAATTACAAATCTATCGATACCTTGTTAAATACTCAGTTCTCTATTGTTCACCAGGAGTCACAAACAACAACTTTTATATATAAAGATAGAGTATGTATATGAATGTACTGTATTAAACTCTGCATCTTCAGTCAGAACTGCTTCCAGTCTCGTAGAGGAACTTTGGTAACCGGACATAGTCATAACGCTATTTATTTTTATTTTAAAATAGTTCATAAAAGTTCAAATTTAAAATTTTTTACATAAATTGTGAAAATTTTTTTGCAGCAGTTTGATTTTTGTCGTACTTTAAGATATGTGGAAAACTGCACTTGTTTCAAAGTTTGCATGCATAACTTATTTCAGCTGAAAGAACTGATTTTTACGCGAAATACGCGCTACCATTCACCTCTAGAGCTGTAATTCAAAACTAAAGATCAAATTATTTTGTGAGAAAAGAATATATTTTAATGGTAAGATGAAATAGAAATATACGTCAGTGTACCTGAACTGAAACTTATAATAGGTAGAACTGGAATTAATCTTACACTTTTTTGGCTACCCTTCAGTCAGGAGATCCAAGTTCTGGAAGAATTTAATTCAGGCTGTAACCATAATTTTCAGCCTTCTACCTTTTTTCCAAAATTGACATTAATCAATAGGAGTAACTTCTCTACAAATTGATAGAATTTCAATCATGATTTTGCCTGCGTAACTATAACCGGTACATCACGGACCGTCAAGTTTTTAAACTGCCTTTACCGGGTCTCTGACAAATGTTATAGCTGGTCGCATGCGGCCCTTGTGTAGTAAGTAGGTCGTGTACTGCTGTCAGTCCATCTATTCGAGTGGTGCCCTACCTCTCACTACCCGAAGGGCGCTCCTCATATAAACATGATTCTCGTAAGCCAGAACACATATAAAAATTTAAAACATTAATTTTTTTTGAAATAATATGGGAAATAATGAAAACTACAAACCAATAGCTGTTGTTAATATCTACTATGCTTATTTTATAAAATTCATTTGTTTTTCAGTAACCAATTTCAGAATATTTATATCCTCATTTGAAACAGTGGTACTAATAGTGGTCCTCGATTTGTAACAAAAGAACGGGCCACTCGGATCAGCTTCGCGGGCCGGCTGCGGCCCGAGGGTCGTAGGTTGTGCACGCATTGTTCTATTTGAAATCGAGTTATAAATTAAAACGTGTAATAGAAATAAATTTAACATTTTGAGTTTTAGGATACAGCAGTAAAAATGTTTTCATATTCAATTCTAGTCAACATTGCACGAGATTTTTTTAAAGTTTTTTTTTTCCATTGCATGCTATACATCGGTTTTCTATCATCACGATAGAAAATGAATAAATAAATGAACAAAGACGGGTAAAATTCTAAAAGAAAACCCTTGAACGGCTTCGAATTATTGCCGTTTTCATAACGCATATAGCCTTTCCGATATAATAAACAAAGATTTCAGGTTATTAGCATATTATTTACTGGGAAAAAAGTTCATGGATCAATATATACACATATGCTTCACAACCCACCGGCCTGATTCTAAAAAAGGATGCAAAACAGTCAAATTTCGGAACTCGACCGAAATATTTTTAGGGCGGGGTTGCAAAATTAGCTTCTGTGAAGAGCAATTTCTTTGAAAAGAAGTTGTTACTTAAACGTATTTTTCGCAAAGCCAATCGTCGGCATTTTGAAATGTTCTCCATGTAGTTTTCGTCGAAACAGTTTAATGTGTTTTATGTTTATCTTTTTTATTGAGGTCTTTTGATTTCATTCTGAGAATAACCACCTTCGGCAGCTGGTTGATTAATAAAAATTTTAACCGTTATTGCTTCTAACAATTTATACATCGTAATAACGCAGGCTTCAAAATTTGAAAAAAAAAAAAAAAAAATCACGAGGGACATTATTAAGAGGGGCGCCTTGCGGCACCCCTCATCGTATAAAATGCTCTGATTGTAGAAATTTAGGAACATTTTGCGGCGCCCCCTCATTTCGTGTATCATAGATACACAGTCACAGACACACAAAATAGAGAATCATTGCAATGGTTCTCTATTTTTTCCTAGGGCATGAAAATGTTCCTCTGTCTAGGTGTCGAAAACATTCGTTTCCTTCGTATCATTGAAGCAGATGCTATTTCTGAGAATACAACTGTTAAGAATAAAATAAAAGGCACTTCTTCTTTGTCTAGTTCTCACCAAATTTGCTTGAATTCTGCCCCTCTGCGCAGTGACGTAACCATAAAAAGGTTTTAAGGGAGCACATTCAAAAAAAAAAAAAAAAAATCTTTTTGATGGGATAGGAAAAAAGGTCAAAAACTGTTTGGTCAAAAATTTGAAACTTTTAGTTTTAAAAACGCAATTATAGGCCATGTTTATTGACGTCACGGTAAGGGAGGGAGCTCAGAGACTGTTTCCGATCGATTTTTTTTTGAATAGATTGAAATCAATTCCTTCACCCCATTCAACCTGCAAATTTTCGAAAATGAAGTTTCAAAAATGCAACTTTAGACAAACTTTGAAGATTTTATGGATAACAAGATCTGGACCATTTCCATAGAAAATTGTTCAAAATTATGGTTCTAAAAATGTAAGCAATGTTTTACATTCAAGGACTATTCAACTAAAATTTTTTGTAAGTGTCGTTTAAAAACCCGTCGCTTGTGATATTGAAGAAAGGCGGCATGGGGACCCTTGCACGAATATTTTCTTAAACTCAAGTCTTAAAATGCAATTTGTAAGGCAATATTTTGTAATATTAGGGTCAATGACTTCTAAAACGTACAAATATTTGATACAAAAGAATAACATCTTTGTTTATAACATATATGAAAGCTGATACTCAGTTGATACAAGTAAAACCAAAAAACTCTTGAAAAGAATCATTGGATGAGTCCAGATCGAAATTTAATGTTGATGTAATTTACTTCGATAAATACATTTTCTATTTATAATCAGTAAATTATTTATTCGTGTTCTTAGTTTGATCAATATGAATAACCAACTCAGTTTTAACTTTAATATTTATCTAGTGGGATAACATTTTACTGGATAAATATTTGGATTTTCAAAATTTCCATTTTTCGAAAAGTTTTTGGGACATTAATATTTCTCAAATATTCGAAACAGATTCATTGCTTGTGTCTTAATATGTATTATGCATAGCCCTCTGATTGTTATTTCATTAATATGTAAAAAAAAAAGTATGTATTATGCAGCTAGATTAAACTAGCTAACAAAATTCGTTTTAATCGGATTCGTTTTACTGATGTTGGGATAGAATTCGTTTTAATCAGGTTCGTTTTAATGATACTTAAAACAGAATTCATTTTAATCGGATTCATTTTACTGATGTTGGGATAGAATTCGTTTTAATCAGGTTCGTTTTAATGATACATAAAACAGAATTCATTTTAATCGGATTCGTTTTACTGATGTTGGGATAGAATTCGTTTTAATCAGGTTCGTTTTAATGATACTTAAAACAGAATTCATTTTAATCGAATTCGTTTTACTGATGTTGGGATAGAATTCGTTTTAATGAGGTTCGTTTTAATGATACATAAAACAGAATTCATTTTAATCGGATTCGTTTTACTGATGTTGGGACAGAATTCGTTTTTATCGGGTTCGTTTTACTGATTCTGGAACAGAATTCGTTTTAATCGGATTCGTTTTACTGATGCTGGAACAGAAATCTTTATTCGTTTATCACACGCGATCTAATTTTAAGAGAAAAAAAAAACTATTGCTACTGTTTGTGAGGATAATAGAATAATCACTATTTTTACCACAGTAAAAATCATATAGTTGCAAGTGGGGAAAATAAAATAAAAGATCATCCATCACAAATGAAACATTCTTCTGATGTCCACAATCCCAAAGAAACAAGATGTCCGTTTAAAAAATGAGGGAAACCGGTTTCATCACAACTTTATTATTATTATCTTTTCTTGCTTTTCCAAGTGACGACACGCTATTGGCGGAAACCGGAATTTTTTTGCGGCTCTGCTTAAAATGGCAAAACAAGAACCCTCACACAGAGCGCGTTTTTAATTGAGGAAAATTCATCACCGGCTTTCAGATCACTTTCGTTATCTGCGAGGGATTCTCTCGCGCTGAGAAGAGGACACAGAGGTAGGTTTTTTAACTTTCACTTTTGTTAGTGCGGCGAAATGGAACTGAAAAAGTTACTTTTTCTTTGTATTCTTTTCTTTCGCTTCTTTAGTTTTTTCTATAGAATAAATAATCAATAGTTGTAATAAACAATAACATAAAACTGAAAATGTTTCTTTTTCTTTCTAATCTTTTCTTTTGCTTTTTATTTTTTTCTATAGAATTAATAATTAATAGTTGTAGCAACCAATAGTATAACTGAGAATGTTTCTTTTTCTTTGCTTCTTAATTTTTTCTATACAATCAATAACCAATAGAGTAACTGAAAAAGTTTTTTTTTCTTTGTATTATTTTCTTTTGCTTCTTAATTTTTTTTATATAGAATTAATAACCAATAGTTGTAGCAACCAATGAACTACAACTGAAAACGTTTCTTTTTCTTTGTCTTCTTTTGCTTTGTTTCTTTATTTTTTATATGCAATAAATATTCAATAGTGTAACTGAAAAAGTTTCTTTTTCTTTGTATTCTTTTCGCTAGCTTCTTAATTTTTTCCATAGAATTTATAACTAATAGTTATAGCAACCAATAGTATATCTGAAATTGTTTCGTTTTCTTTGTATTCTTTTGTTTTGCTTCTTAATTTTTTTTCTATACAATCAATAACCAATAGTGTAATTGAAAAATTTTCTATTTCTTTGTATAATTTTCTTCTGCTTCTTAATTTTTTCTATTAAATTAATAATCAATAGTGCATAGCCAATAGTATAACTGAAAATCTTAATTTTTCTTTGTATTCTTTTCTTTTTCTTCTTTTTTTTCTATAGAGTTAATAACTATAGTATACTTTTCTTTGCATTCTTTTCTTTGTTCTTAATTCTTTCTATAGAATTAATAACCAATTATGTATTCCATTCGTCTGGAATATCAATTTATTTCTCGGTATGTTGAAAAGAAGGGTTTTACATAATTTGTTACTTTCAAAAAAAGATTAGATCTACGTTTATAAATTTTCAATTCACAAGACAAAAATATAGACAGAAAAGCTCAATGAAAATCTTTTTTCTTTTGAAAAAAATAGAAAAGTTTGTGTTTATTATACTGTGCTCAAAGATCCTTTTCGTGGTCGGACTTGTGTTCTACACTTGCAAATTTGGAATTCATCGAAATTATTTTACATGTAAATTTCTAAAAATTGTAACGAACCGATAGGGAAATACCCATGTCTTAAATAAATGCAGGTGTTCGAAATTTTTCTATTGCAATCAATGGTTGTTTTTTTTTTAAAGTTATTTATAATTAGTTAGGCTCAACAGAGGTTCAACTTGAGTTTTAAGTTTATAAACTAAGAATTCATTATCAAAACAATAAGTAAGATATAATTAATCACTTTTATTTATAATGATACTCTTTTCAAAGTTCAATATACTGTAATCGAAGTTTTGTTTACTGAAAATTTGCAGAATTTTTTTAACTCAAAAGGATCGATTCTGATTCTTCGTTGATAAATTTAAAATTTACGAACTAAAAATAAACAACGAATAGTTGTAATAATTGATTTTAAACACACTCTAAGGCTTGAATTCCTCATATCATGCACAAAAATTTTTTAATGAAGATTTTATGATTAAAAAAAAGTTTCTTTTTTCAAAAAATATTTGAATGTTTTGTTAAGGTCAAAACGATAACCTTGAACTTTTTAAAGTAAGAATTCATAAGACAAAAATATTAACTAAGAAAAATAAAACTTTTTTAGTTTGAATAAATGCTGAAGTTTGAAAACATTTCATTCTGAACAAAGATTTTTTTTAAAGAAATATTTTGTATAGTTTGTTAAGCACAAAAAAATCGATTTGAAATTTAAGTTTATAAACTGAGAATTGACTAGCCAAAAGTATAAGCAACGAGGAATAAAAATCTCTCCTATATTTTATTGAATCCCTTGTACTTCGCTCTCTTTTTTCAAAAGTTTTTTTTTCTCTTGAGAAAAATTTTGCATATTTTGTTTGGCTCAAGAGAAATTATTTGAGTTTTTAACTTTATAAATTTAAAATTCACCAGTAAAAAAATATAAACTACCCTTAGCGAAATAATTTAAGTTAAAATAAATACAAATGTTTTAATCTATCAATATGGAGTCGGGAGGTTTGTGAATATAAATTCCTTTTGTATTTTGTTACTTAAAAAAAAGCCTAGTTTATGCTTTTAAATTATCAATTTACAACATAAAAATAGAAACAGAAAATAGTGAAACTCTTTATGTTTGCTAATCTTGTCATTGTATCATTAATACTTAATTGTAGAATGCAGTATAACGTTAGCTAGGTTGTTTTTTAACGGCAGTTATTTTTATATATATTTTGTTATTTAACAAAAAAAAAAAAAAAATGGAGAGGTTTATGTCCTACATTCAAAAAAAAATTACAAATCGTTAGTCAAAATTGTAAACAAATACATATCATTGTTCAAAATATTTCAAATACAAACAAGCTTAATATTAGCTAAATAAGTACTGCACCAACTATTAGAAGATTGCATTTGATATTTTAAATATTAATAAAAAAAACTTTTATCAGTTTCAAAAACAGTTTTTGACTTACAAAAAAAAAATATTACAATATGAGTATAATTTTTCGAAAATTACCAGTATTATCATTTGCTTTACTCTTCATCGGTATATTCCTGACTGAAATAGACTACATGTGCTCCTTAAGAATATATTTATGGTGTTAGTAATACTTCTATGGTGCTACACCATATTTAAAATATTACAGCTAAAAGCAGAGTAAATATTTCACTCTTTCACTTTAGCCCGCTATTTCACTTTGCCCCACATTCCCCTACATACTTTATTATTTATTTATTTATTTATTACAAATTGATGGTTGACTAAATGTTATTTTTTTTTAAATTTATTTTTTCTTTTTTGAATGAATATACACATGTATGCAACGTTTCTACATTTTTCATGTATTGATACTTTTTTCCTTTAGCATAGTGCTTTTAGATAACATTATAACTTTTATAATGAAAAAAGTCTTAGATAAAATGGCTACTAATTAAAAAATAAATTTGAATGATAAGTGATCTTAAATTAGACTGCTGACCACATGATACTCCTTAATGTTTTTTAATTTTCATTTCTAGTTAACGTAATGAAATTTTATTAGCAGTAATATGTAAATTGACTCAAAGAAATTGAATGACATTTCAAAATTATTGCGGGAAAATTAGGAAAGTGGAGAAAAACAAATCGTCTCTCAGAAGCAAACTATTAACTATTTCTCTAGTTGAAATGAAAAGTGAAAAAATACGATAGAGAAATTAGTAGTATTAAAAGTAATCATTGTGATCATTAATCGGCCAACTATCCACTGTCGATTAATCGGTAATTGGCCAATTTGCCTATCGGCGCATCCCTAGTTGAATCAACACCTTACATTAGGGGCGGGGCTGCCCGAATTTAAATCTTTAGGTGGGCGGAAGCATGTCGAATAGAACTTAAATCTTTGCCGAATGATGATAACTTTTCCAAATTGTCGGACAAAATTTACCGAATAAGAAAACTTTTGGAAAGTCACAGTGACCTCCCACCGGGGATCGGAACCTTCCTTACATTCTTATATAGCGCAGCGCACTTTTCTGACATCCTTAATTCGCAACTCCAGAGCTCGAATACGCTACCTTGCAGAGATTAACAATACTAAATAAAAAGGTAAAACATTCCATTCCACGTGTTTTCTTTGGGGTAAATTATAGGCTTCAGACAGTTTATGATGTAATGTAATTTCAGAAGAATAGAAAAGAAAGCCTCCCACAAACACGATGAAATATTACTGTCATTCACTTAGCGTCAAAGCAAGTCATAAGTTGCGGTGTGTGTTTGTTTTACCTTTTTCATCCGCCATTAGACATTGGCTGCAGCGCCCCCTATAGTTTATTGGAGATGCGAATACTATTCAGCGATCAAAACCGTATTGATTCAGTTGGATTTTTCTTATATTAGAAAAATTGTGACATGGAAAAATGAACTAAGTGAATATTGCAATTTCATGGGTTAAAATTATGAACTAGAATTCCCCCAAAAGAAAAGGGCTACACTGACAAATAACGATAGCCATAAGCAGGGTTTTATTTCTAACATAAGAAGTGTGTGAGCCCTTTAGAATTTACTTCCATAAGTAAACAGTCTGAACTCCGTTTAATATATAAAAATACACATAAATTGAAAAGCAGTAAAGGAACTGAATTTTATTCAGGAAAAACTTTTATTTTCAAACGCTTAGTTTTTTTAATGAATTTTTTAAACTCTCCGATTTTTCAAACAAGGCGTGGTCCTTATGACGTCACAAGTGATGCACTTTGGCGCACATTTCCACTGGCGTGCTGAATGTTTACACTTACTGTCTACGGCGTTTCCAGGTCATGATAATTCGGAAGCGAATTAAACATTGCGCTCTACGCTTGCTATCAACCATATCGTTGCCAGTACAATGTGAGTAAAGAAGCGATTTAAATATTGCGCTCTGCGCTAATGACATCAGTGAATGGCATTTCATTATTTGTGACGTCATGTGCAGAAGTATAAAAAAGGAAATTCCATCTGCACATCAATTTAAATCATTTTTTTTTAAATTTTAAACTTTTTCAAATTATTTAAAAAATAGTCAAATCCTGTGTTTTTTAAGCATGCTCTTTCAGAAAAAAATACTTTTAAAATTTCGGAAACAATCCCATTGATAATTTTACGTCCTAATATCCACAAAATGGGTAAGGACTTTAGAACACAGAAAGCTTAAATGGATAACTTAATATTAGGAATTACACACAAAAAAAAAAAATGTTAAATAATGTATCGCGAAAAAGAGGGGGGGAAAAATACAGTAGAACATCTATTATTTGAAACTCTTTTAACCGACGATAGTTCCTTAAATTTCATTATTATTACAGTGAAATCCCGTTACAACGAATACCGATACTACGAAGTATCCGTTTCAACGAAAGAAATTTTCAGTCCCGATTTGATTTCCATTACAACGAAAATCTAGTTACAACGAACAAAATTTGCGGTCCCTTGAAGTGGGACCGCAGGTAGGATTTTACTGTAGGGGAGGGTGGGCCACAATGAGACATTGTAAATTCAAAAATAAATATAATTCTGACAGCTACCACCTCCTAGGAGGAGTAAACATAACCAAAATGCTTCCCAGAATTCCTAGTTCCATGCTGTTCTATGCTTTTTTTTTTTTTTTTTTTTTGTAGAAGAGAATTAGTTACTGTTTGGACACACTGAAAGTCATTTGAATAATTTCTTGCATTTATCATAATCTTGAAAAACTTCAACAATTAAGCTAAGTGTTGTAGTTTATGTTGTTACTGACACACTTTAATCTTCTATTATTCACCTATAATATTTTTAACTCATGGTTTATTTTAATGATATGAAGCAAAAATCTTTATTTTGTTTGGGCTACAATGAGACGAATTTTTTGGGCCACAATGAGACGTCTCATTGTGGCCCAAGCAGCAGTAAGCAAGTGTAAAATACTTATCTACTTCTTGTTTTAGTTTACAAAAAAGAAATTTAACAATACAAAATAGGCTTGATTTAAAAATATTTATATTTTAACTAATTATTACAAGTGAACTTTTTATTTTACTACACAGCTTTATACAAAACAAAACTAGAAACCGTTTAGTTGTTGATAAGGTTGCCACACATGGTACTTATTTCAAAGCACTTTATATTTATAATAAATATTTGTATAAAATAATTATATAAGTAATATCTGGCGTTTATTATTTTTTTTCTTTTCCTGTTTTTTGAATCCTAATCTTTTTTTTTTTTTTTTTTGCTTACTGTAATTAAAATTGTTTCTTATGTAAGAAAAAAAAACAGTTTTAAACATTTAAAATATGCTTTAAATATTCTATGACACAGGACCTAGAAACCATCAAATGTATGAAAAAAAATTTTTTCGTTGGAATTGTGGAAAAAATCAGTCTGTATGACGTGGTGTTGTAGTTTTTTTGTTGTATTTTTTTAATAACTCTGTACTGAATTAAGTTTCTTTAATAAACTAGCTAAAGTTACTTATTTTGAAAACTTTAGGTAAAAATACAGTGATTATTCAGCTGTCCCATTGTGGCCCTACTTAATGTCACATAGTGGACCATCACTGGGTCACAATGAGATACTTTTCATCTGACTTATAAAATCTCAACACTTTTTTATTCTAACATTAAATGAGCTAAATTTAATGCAATATACTATAATTTGATACCTTTAATATAATCAAGTATGTTTCTGTGCTTTGGAACTCACCAATATACGAAAAATGAAAAATGAGTGTTTTTTTCTCATTGTGGCCCACCCTCCTCTATTAGTATTGGTAATCAAAGAAGTACACTTCAATGTCACTGGTAGCAGCCATTCCAAATGCAGCCATAGAAATTATCCATGCATTTCTATCACTCCTATTTTTTTTTTTAGCTATGCGAAAAAGGTTTTTCTTTCAAACAGTTCTAAGTAATTTTTTGCAAAATAGTTTTTTTTTTGTCGCAACGAAGCTGAGTCTTTATTTAAGGATTTGCTTTGTTTATTACCCATTTTATTACCCATACTACCCGGATTTTCCATCACCTGGATTGCCTTTGGTCCCAGTTAGTTCAGATAACTACTGTAGTTAATTTTATTTATTTAACTATTAATTCCTTGAGAAGAGTTAATGACATTTTATATTACTTAAATTTTTTTTACGAAACTAAACTGAACTGTAACTGAATAAAAATTTTAACGTAGTCTTGTCTAAGAACTGATGAATCGATGGTTTCGATGTTCTTTTGTATTTTCCGTTGCATACAACCTCTCAAAAATATTCTTTCAAAGGAATATACGTCTGCAAGTAAACATTTTCGTAACACAAAACACATTAGCATATACCGTGAGTGTTTTTTGACTAAGAGAAAGAAGTTTGAACATTAATCATATCTTAAGGTTATAAATCTTAAATGTAAGAATCGAAGTCATACATCAAAATTTCCATTATTTTCATTTGTTGCCGTCTAGTCGTGCACACTGACCTACAAAAACCGCGGTTTTGAAAGCCAAAGAACAAACCGGCAAATATATTCTTTTCAGGTTAATATTTATAATTCGTCTTCGCTATTTTGCAATCAAGTTTCGAGGGATAAAAAAGAAAAACAAAGCGTGCGTTCTAACATTTCCTCATCTTTTATCACTTCCCCAGTGGCAACAAGTGACATCTTCCGGAAAACATCGGTATTTAGTCGCAACCGCGATCGTTTTCCTCGTCTTTGCTTCGTGACGCAACTCAACGGAAGTGTGTCGGTGGAAGCAGTGTTCGAAGTAATTGGAATGAAATTACAACTTGTTACATTGTATTTAGAATAGCGATTCCATAATTAATTCATTTGCAGAAGGAAAACAATGTAGCTATGCGAGTAATCTATTTAAAATATTCAGTCTACAGAGGCACTACCAATCTTTTGGATCTTTTATTAATGAGATTACATACAACGAAACAAACACACACACACAAATATTTTTTTAAAAATAATTATTAGACGCTTAAAAAAAGCACAACCAATATTGTTTTTTCAAAAGAAAAAAAAAATTTTTTTTTGCTTTTTTTTAATTTAAAATTTATCATCAAACATATTTCTTCATTGAAAATTAGCTATTTATTGGTGATAATTTTGAAGTCTTGTACTTTTACCACTGAATTTAGGAAAATATTTTGCTTTGATCATGGGTACAGCGTTTTTGAGAAGGATATCAGTAACAATATAGAAATGCCATATTGTGTGTAGCATCATATATCTTCCAGAAACGAAGATGAAAACGATTTAATTTAAGTATAGTCTATTATCAGTAGTAATGAGGCTGTTTCCTTTAGTCAAAAAAACTACTTTTAGTCACTAAAATCGATAGAATAAGCAAAAAATAACATGGAGAGAGAAAAAACTTTCATTTTCCTAAAGCTTAATTTTTAATTACTTTTTTTAAAAGTCCGATTTTGAAAATGGGGCGTGGACTCTATGATGTCCTAAGTGATGTACTTTGGTGCATCTCCACTGGCGCGTTGAATGCCTACGCTTGCTGTCTACCGCGTTTGCAGCTTATGATAAGTCAGTAGCTATTTAAGTATTGCGCTCTACGCTTGCTATCAACCATATCACTGCGAGAACATGTGAGTAAAGAAGCGAATTAAATCTTGTGTCTGCGCTAATGGCATCAGTGAATGGCATTTGATCCCTTGTGATGTCATATGCATAAGCGTAAACAATAAAATTGCACCGTTTAAAACAATTGTTAAAAAATACTAAACTTTGTCAAATTATTTTTAAAAAAAATTCAATCCTATGCTTTTAAACACGCTTTTTCAGAAAAAATACTTTAAAATTTCTAAAACAACCCCATTCAAAAATTTCTCCATTAGTTTTGACCTGTTATTTACAGAGTACGAGAGAAGCGAGAAAAGAATACTTTTCTTTATGCAGGGCTGTGGAGTCGGAGTTGAACTGATTTTGGGGCAAAGGAGTCGGCTTTAAACTCCAAGAGTCGGAGTCGAAGTCGGACATTTTGTCCGCCACTCGGCCAGGGCTACCGAGTAAGAGTCGGAGTATGTAATAAAGAAGAAGGAGTCGGTCATTTTCCCTCAGACTCCGAAGCCCTGTCTTCATGGACTTTTTTTCAATAAACTTGTAAAAACTGAAATAATGTATCCTACCTGTAATGCATTCTGCTACTACGTTGAACTGGTATGCGAAAGAAAACTATCGATGCGAGGAATTGCGAGATAACAGTTGTTTTCATTTCTGAAACGACAAAAATATTCACTTACGAAAGGTTTTTTTCTAATTTTATTCTAAACACAATTTGTTTAAAAAAAGTTGTCTTTGTTGTAATTATGATAGAAGAAACTTTTCAATGACTCTCTAGTGTGTTATTCCAGGGGTGTTGATCTGGGGGGGGGGTTGTTTTGAGGGGTAATTTTCTTTTTTGGGGATGGAGACTTGCTTCAGAGGAGAGTCTTCGCGATATTTAGGGGGTGTACGCTCTTATTCTTAGGGGGGAGGCACCCCTTGCTATTCAATGAGTAAAACTTAAGCTGTATTATTTTGTTCCAACGGAATCCTGTTTTTAGTTTCTAATCTTCATTTAAACTTTTAACACTCATCATCTTGACACTCAAAGTTTGGTAATAAGATGTTTTTGTAATAAATCTAACTACAACTCAATTTTTCAATAGTATTCTTACACATCTAAAAAAAAATCGTAAGTTACAAATATTACATATGATAGGACATAGTGAATAATATAACCATGGCCATTGATTAATTAAGTGAAACCTGTGCATAACATTGCTGTCTATAACAGTAAACCTGTCTATAACGATATTTTCCTTGGTCCCATCCAAATGTCAGCATAAATAATCAAACTGTCTATAACGATAACCTGTCTATTACGATATTTTTTAAGGTCCCAACAATATCGTTGTAGATAGGTTTTACTGTACCAACATTTGAAGATTTTAATTGCAATCCTGGCATCAATTATTTGTAGCCACTCTGCTTTTAATAAAAATTTTGTGTTAATACAAATACAAATACAAATGTGACGACCAGCAACAGGCTCTGGGTCCAGCTAGGCTGGTCCTAGTCAATTAATTAGTCCCCAATGAAGATCAATGGCCCTCTTAAAGCTATCCACTCCCTTGCTCATTACCGCCTCTTCCGGTAAGCTATTCCAAGTGCCCACGACCCTGCTAAAGTAGTAGTTTTTCCTGATTTCCAAGTTAGCCTGAGATTTAAATAGCTTAAAACAATGACCCCTTGTCCTGCTTTCCCCGCAAAAATTTAATCCATTTACATCTTTCATTTTGATAAATTTAAATAACTGAATCATGTCTCCTCTGACTCTCCTTTGCTCCAGGCTATACATGTTAAGCCTATTAAGTCTGGTATCATAATCTAAATCTGAGAGTCCCCTTACTAATTTAGTTACCCTTCTTTGAACCCTTTCCAATACAAAAATATCTTTCTTCAGATAAGGCGACCAAAACTGAACAGCATACTCCAAATGAGGTCTTACTAAACTCCTATATAAAGGCAGAAGAACTTAGATTTGTTTGAAATAGAATGCTAGGAAGTGTTGTACACTACATGATAGTCCATTTTAGCCGGTTGAAATCGGTTGAATATTTTAAACAAAAGCGTCTGTGAAGTCGAAGGACTTAGTAGTACCAGTTGTAGCTTATATCTGCGAAAGTAGGTATCTCTCTACAAAAAAAAAACATTTTTTAGGAAAAATTTAGACGTTTGTCCCTACGAATATATCATACGAGTTACAATAATTTTTCCTGTTTCGTATAAGTCATTTTGGGGGGCCCTTTTGTAAATCTGACCGTTTCTGGTTGATGGCTTAATTTGATATTACAATTTAAGAAACTGAAAAAAAAATGCATATGCAAAAGAATTTGAATTACAGGTATTTATTTTTTCAGCTACATGCTTCAATTATAAAACAGCTCTGCTACATTTATGCTTTTTAAAGTACCGTAAGAGAAAAGAAAGCATAATAAGGTCATCCTACTATCGTGACATAACAGCAGCGCAAACGATTTGGAATTGAAACGTTCGAGCCGAAGATTTTAACGTTAAGAAATGAGAGGAAAAAATAAAAACTTTGCCCAACCTTTATCGCGTAAATTTTCATAAGTTTTCTCCTGTCTATTACGCTAATAGTTACTCATCCAACATGCAACTATCTCTAGAGAGATTGTCGAGAAATAGGCAATTATCATGTGAAATGGAAAGGATGGGTATAGTATATATAAATGGCACCTATGGAGCCGCTTGCCTGTTGCAACATTTTGAAATAAATAAACGAAATTATTATTGATTATGATTATATGTTTTATTTCTCAAAGCAGTAGAAAATCTTTCCATGGGAAAGTTTATTGTTGAAGTGAAATACAAACTAAAGAATAAAGTATAGCATTCGATAAATGTTGCAGGGCCGTATTTAAGGGGTTGGTTTATTGGGTTCAATTCCCTCCAAAATTTTTCAAAACTATTCTAAAAAATGCTTTTCATGATTTTTTTTTTTTCTGAAAAAAAAAAATTATTGCTAATAATTTAATAAAAAAATATTGCTAATAATTTTTTTCGGTTTATTTATTTTTTAATATTTTAGCATAAAACATTGTAGAAGCTCAGTTCTTTATCTACAGTACTCAAATTTATTGCGGTTTTAGGGAAAATCATTTCTTATAAAATATCACAGCGTTTCCTTCAAATCTTGAATCCCCGAGGCTAACCAAAAAAAAAAAAAAATCTTTAAATTTGAAAGCGTCAAACTCGATATTTAATATATTTTATAAGTGTCAAAAAATATGAATTTAAGAAGTGTTAATTCTAATGCGAGTATACGAGTACACGCATGTATTCTTTTCAGTTGTTAAAAAGACTTCAAATATTTAACAAGGGTGAAATTATGTTGCACACACATAAAATTTTTTCCCTTTCACTTAATAGATGCGTCATTTCTTACATTTGTTCATGTTAATGCCCTTGAAGCAGCAGACTTTATTAAATAATCTTTTCTAAAAATACATTAAAATGTCCAAATGAAATCAAATTTTATTGACCATATAGATTTCACAAGAAATGTGTTTTGAAACCCTCCCTGAGTCTGGTTACGGCCCTGAAACGTAGTGGAACATTTATTGTTATTATTTTCCCATCAGTTAAAAAGTAGGAAGTGCGAAGAAAAGTAGACTTTATTCCTAGTAGTGAAAAAATAAACAAATGGAAGTTTGCCTCTACTCAAGGCTAAAAATATAATTTACATACGCAAACTTCCTTGAAGAGGATTTTTTCTCGAAGATGATTTGACGAAAATTGAAGGATTTAAAATTAATGATAAACATATAAGTAAGCAAAGTTATATTAATCGGAAAAACAATAAAGGAATATTTCCATCCCTTCACTTATACATTAGTATAATAGCAGTACAGTTTGAATAAAGAATAACTGAGAATAAATATCGAAAGAAGAAGGGAAAGTTTGTGAGATCGTGTTATTTGTAATTAGTAATTTTTAGTTTAATTCATTCCTTTTTTTTTTTTGTTCAAGGTTATGGTTATATTAGAACAATTTCAACACTTAAATATCATATTAACGAAAGTCTTCACATATTTTCAGTTGTTGTAAAAAAAAAATTAGATTTTGTCACTAACAAAGCGAATTGATCCCACTTTATTGTAATTATTGCTTTTTAATATAGGTTATTTCACCGTCGACCTATTAATGGCTTACTTTGCTTATAGTTTTTTAGTATATAACTTGAAATGTAGAAAGTACATTGTTTTCCTCCACCTTCATTCTGTTTTAATTACAATGTTAAAGTTGAGGTCATAATGAACCTTTTTGTTGTATTTCAACTTTTGTTCAGATCCATACCTTTTGCGTATAAAATAGCATCTGTATTTAACACGCTTTCATTATCTTCACCTCTAACCTGTATTGAATGGAAAATAAGAAATATGATTATAAGTCAGATTTTTTGTTTGGAATAATTATTTAACTTATTAATTATTCATGAACCAACGTGTACCTTCAGCATTTCTTCAGGGCTAAAGAAGAGGAAATTGTATTCTTAGCACAAGAGCGAGTACAAAAGAGGGGCAATGGGGGGGGGGGGGGCAGTACTGCCGTGTGCATGTAAACAGCGGTATCTGCAGAACTGAGTATTCGAGATATTTGAAGAAATGCGTTTGGGATTCCATGCTAACAATAGAGATATGTTGAAAATTGCCCCAATTTTTTTTCAACGGAAATCAAGTAAGCAAGCTTCTGCAATGAAACAAACTTACAATAGAGAACAAAAACCACAGCAGAATGGGTCTGAGGGTGCGGAACCAAGGGTTACTCAAAGGGGTTGTTTCCTTCAGTCAAAAGTAGTACTTTTTGTCACTGAAATTGATAGAAAATGCAAAAAAAAACAAAAAACATGGACTCAGAAAATACTTTTATTTTCCCAACAGTTATTTTTTAATTATTTTTTTTTTTTAAATGTCCGATTCTTCAAACAAGGCGTGGTCTTTATGACGTCACAAATGATGCACTATGGCGCATCTTTCTACCGCATTTCCACGTTATGATAATCAAGAAGCGAATTACAATTGCGCTCTACGCTTGCTATCAACCATATCGTTGCCAGTACACGTGAGTAAAGATGCGAATTAAATATTTTGGACCGTGAATGGCAGCACTGAATGGCATTTCATCATTTGTGATGTCATCGGCAGAAGTGTAAACAATGAAAGCGCACCGATTTAAGTATTTTTTTTAAATATTAAACTTAAATAAGTTATTTAAAAAATGGTCAGATGCTATGTTTTTAAGCATGATCTTTCAGGAAAAAAGACTTTTAAAATTTTGGGAACGACCCCATTCCTGGTTCAGTCCAAAAATATGGAACTGTCTTGAGGACTATAACCAGTCGGTAAACCACCAATGTGGTATGCACGGAGGAACCTGAGTCTCAACTACTAAAAATAGTAGAAATTATATTCTCGCTTAAAAGTTAACGTGATTAACTTCCTCCAGTTACATTGAGCATGTCCTCATAGTTACAAATTAGAGTCTACTTGAACTTTTAAAATATTTAATCAACTCATTAAAACCACCGTGGACAGGTAAAGGACAGTAACTGCAAATTTTTCATTCTTCGTTTTTTGGCATTTTTGTCCTCTATTGTACGTTAGCTTTGTTGTAAAAGCTTGCTTATTTGGTTTCCGCTGAAAAATTTAAAAAAAAAGCGAAAAAGAAGGTCTAATTCCGACATTTTCCATTGTTAGTATTGAATCCAAAACAAGTTTTTTCAAATATCTGGAAAACTCGTTTCTGCAGATACTGCCGTTTACCTATCCACTGCAGAAATGTTCCCACCATACGCATTCCAATAATAACTTTACAGTAGTAATGATACAGTGGACGCCGGTTAATTGAATCAGCTGCTTTAATGAATCAAAACTGCTTAGAACAAGCAGTATTTATACAGGGTGTTCCGTTTTAACCTGCAAGACCTTTATTTTCGCAACCGTTAGTCCTAGGTGTATACTTCCAATTGCAAAAATGTTCAAAATCCGATGAAGAATTAAGATATTGAAAGTTTGAAGCAAAAATAAAAATGAGTCAAAGAATACGAAATTTAACTTTTTATACGGGCCCTAGGTCCCCTAACTAAAATTTAGAGAAATAATCTGAACTGAAAACTATTACTAACACAAAAAACTTGACATTTGTGCCACCAAAACTCAAGAACATATTCCAGTTTAAAGTTTTAAAGGACCATACAGAAGATGAGATTGGAACTTATCGCTCTTTCAAAAGAATGACATCTTGTCAAAGTAAGAAAAACAAGATATTTATAAAATAAATTCAAAATATATTCAAAAATAAATGCAAATGTTTTGCTGTGATACGCAAAAACACTCTGCAAAACTTTTAATAATTTAAAAAATCACACGCTATGCACACATGTAATTTTAAACACTTTTCGACCACTATATTTTCCCACAAAAGGTGCTATTGACGGCAAGTGAAAAGTGATGTAAGTGACAAAACGCTGCGTTTCATCGCTCGGTGAATATTGGTCGTACTAATTTAAAACTTTTTGTGTTGGAATTGTTTTTCAATGGAGATTATTTCTCTAAATATAAGTTAGGGGACCTGGGACCCGTGTAAAAAGTTAAATTTTGTACTTTTTGACTCATTTTTATTTTTGTTTCAAACTTTCAATATCTTAACCCTCCATCTAATTTTGAACATTTTTGCAATTGGAAGTATACATCTAGGACTAACGGCTGCGAAAATAAAGGTCTTGCAGGTTAAAACGGAACACCCTGTATATACGGCGGCCATTGTAGTAATTAATGTGATAAGCCCCGTTCCATAAACGAAACAGGAACTAGGATTGGCAAAAAATACTACTGTTTTATTCCTTCGAATAATTAAGGAACGTATCATATGTTCGACAACCCACGCATACCTTCAACTTTGACCATGAGCTGTTACATACAAGGACGAGTTGAATAATTCCGAAAACTATTTGGAAAGTATGGAGTAACTTTTAGCAGGAAATGTTGTACACGAAGCACCGCCTTGAGAATTTCAGTGCAAACAGAAAGAATATTGTACTGGGTCAAAGATGCGAACTGTAATACGATAACGCCTTCTCTATGAAGGTCGATGGACAAAAAGTTTCTTTGATTATAATTAAGATAATTATCGTGTGTGAAGAAAGAACCACCCTTTTGACTTTGTTAATGAGAAAAAAATGACATGTTTCTTTGCTGCATATTTTTCTAAATGTTGCCGAAAAATTTTTGCAGCAATTTAAGACAATTTTTGAAATCATGTAAAATTTGTCGGTTAAGAAAATCATTAATGCTTTCTTTGTACTCATTTAGTAATAACTTTAAAATTCATATTTGTATTTCAGGCATTGCTAATGATATCTTTCAGTCAAAGTTTTAAAATGAATAATCAAATGTGTGTAGAAGTGTAAAATTATGCTATCAATTAAGTAGAATTTTCTAACATAAATTTCATTCCTAGTTATAAAATAACTTTTTGGATAAATATTTTTATCTATTTTAAAACGTAAAACATAGCGCAACGTTTTCCCCCCAAATTGCTTTATTCTATGCCTGGAGGGATAAATGTTAAAAAAAGGAAGTAAAATAAAAATAAAGCAAGGAAAAAGTTAACCAGTTTCCCTTATTTAAAACTTTTAGAAACTATTTTGTTTATGTTTTCTTAAAATTATAAATTAAAGTTCCTCTTTTCATAAAGATATACGTACATATATATATATATATATATATATATATATATATATATATATATATATATATATATATATATATATATATATACATAGAAAAATACGAAATCTAACTTTTTTTCGACCCCTAGGTCCTTGCAGTAATATTTAGGAAAATCACGAGCATGAAAAAACAATTCGAATACAACAAATTTGACATTTGTACGACCAGTATTTACCGACATATGAAACACCGAGTTTTGTGATAACTTGTTGTAAAGTTATACGTGTACATACAGCCCCTTATTTTTCAAACAGCTAGAGAATTTGTAGCGTGTTTTTACTTATCGTTGCATTACATTTCCTTTCCTTTTTCAAAAGGATGATTATATAGTTATACTGTTTTTTTTTTTTTTTGCTTTAACAATGGCCTTTATCGGTGCTCTTCTGATACGTCCCCATCTCGTTTTCAGCACACTCCCTTGGAACTTTGGCTCGATTATCTCCTTCAATTTTGGAATATTTCAAATATTTTGTGTTGCAAAATTGTTTTCAATGAATATTACTTCCCTAAATATTATTGCAAGGACCTGGATGTCATATACAATGTTTGATTTCATATTTTTTCACTGTCTTCTTTTTTCGTTTCGTATTTTCAATATCTTAACTCCCCACCTTATTTTGACCATTTTAGCAATTTTAAGTATGCATGTAGGCAGGGCTAAGGCTAACGGTTGCGAAAATTTAGGTTTTACAGTTACAGATAAAATGGGGATTAAATTACTTCGGAGTAATACGAGTAAAACGTGAAATTTCTACACTGTAAAAAAAATGTGTAAGGTTGCCAGTGTTAATGGGTGTAACGGTACACGAATTCTGAAGTGTGTAGTATCATTGTTTGAAAAACTCAAATTGTTGGAGGAACCTTGTACTATGGTTTCAGTAGAATTCAAAGCGCATGCGTAAAGATCAGAATAGGGTCAGATTAGATGAACACTTATTAGCGGAACGAAAACCGGACTTTGGTAGCTGAGCGGTAAAAACTCTTGCTTTGCGATCTGTCAGTGAGATTCGCACGTTGTGGGTTCGGAAACTACTCAGGTTACTTCCTCTCTGAGTGCAATAAAAATGTCTTGTTTGTATATTAAAATAAATAAGTAATTGGTGGTTATTGGTTGGTGAAAAAGCATGAACTTGATAAATATTGAATAAACGAATAATTAAAAGCAAGAGCTGTAAAGAAGGGGGTTTCTAGAATGATTTTTGTTTACACTGTTACAAAGAAATATCAAGCATTGTAACCCACTAATTTATTTTTGTACTTTCAATTTAAAACGTATAGAAAGAAATTATTACATGATCATTTAATATATCTGTATAATTTAAACTATTGAATAGTTAGTTTGAAATTTAAGTCTACTTACAATTAAAAATGAGTACCCGTTCAAGAAAGTCAGGTGAAAACTTCATTTTTGCTAAAGTGTAACCTTTCAAGCAATTTCTCTGTAAACATACAGAAAGTTCTGGTATGTCCTAACGCAGAAATGAATGAGATATTACGCTATACTTACATTACAATGGTGTAACTTTCCACAAGCGATGTGTAACTTTACACCAACAATATCAGTTAAGCTACTCCAGAGCAGTGGAGGCAGCTAAGGTGACACCGATTCTTTGGAGTAAGAGCACAGTTTTTATTGCAGTGGGATTAGCTATGAAGATAAGAAATACCATTTATCACTATTTGATCATTAGATATATTAATGAGGTAACATAGCTCAAATAATGTTCACAGCAGAGATTGAGAAAAGCAATACTCATGCTAGATCGGTTTTTGTATTCGAAATAACTAGTTAATCTGTAATAAAACCTTCTGCTGTGTTGTTAAGAAAAAGAACAGACTCAAAGACCACATATACCAAGGAGATTTGGTTGTCTTTCGTGTTTAACGACTGTTGAGACTCAGCACGCTATACTGTGCTAGACGAAATGTGGCTCCGTATTTGCGTGTTGAATAGAAAACCATAAAAGTTCTTATTAAACAACTTGATGATGGTTAGACATCGATCTACATCAACCACTTGAACACCTGTTCTACCAAAATAAATATTTATGGACAAATGTTCTACTACATGAAATAAACATGTGCATATGATTTACAGCCAGAAACAATCTTCGAAGTATGTTCTACTACCTGAAAACCTGAAACCATCATTGGCGTATGTTGTACCATCTGAAGCAACCATGAGCATACGTTCGAACTTTTTATAATGCGTGTTATTCGTGTTTTCGTTTCTTTCTCAAAGCAGCTAATGTAACGCCGGAATTCAAACCCGGTTCCTTGTAGTTTCGAGTCAAATACGTCACCACCGCGTTACAACCTCATTGTAAAAAAAAATGTATTAGGTTACCAGTACTAATGGGTGTAAAGTTACACGGAACACATTTGAAAACTCAAATGTTAGGTGGAACTTTGCTCTATGGTTTCAGTATAATTCAAAGCGCATGCGTAAAGACCAGAATCGGTGCAAAGCTGGTAAACTCTTATTAGCGAAACGAAAACCGTCGTTAGTGGCCGAGCGGTAAAGGTGGCCTTTTCTGTGAGATCGCGTCGCGTGTTCGGTCCCCATTCAAGTCATTCCCTTTCTTAGTGCAATAAAAATGACTTGTTTGTATAGTAAAGTAAATAAATAATTGGTCTATATTGGTTATTAAAGAGCATAAACTTGATAAATCGTTCAAGAAAGTCAGGCATACAGAAAATTCTGCAGTAACCTTTCGCAGAAATGAGGGAGACGTTACGCTATAGTTACATTACCATGGTGCAACCTTCAACAAGCGATGTGTAACTTTACACCAGTTATATCAGTTAAGTTACTCCAGAGTAGTGGAGGCAGCTAAGCTGCCACCAATTTTATGGAGTAAAGTCACACAATTTTTTTCACAGTGCTTATACGTCTTCCCCACACAAAGAACAATCTAAACCAATCCATGAAGATGAACATCAAAACTTGTGAGAAAAATGTAGTTTGTGAAAAAAGTTTAATAATTGATTTGAAAGTTTCATCTTAAACTAATCGGAATCAATGTTTATTTATCGACTACAAATGCTCACCAGTTAGATTAATAAATGCGTAGTGTTTTTACTCTTTATTGGAAAAGATCATTGCCCGTGAAATGTTTTCGTCCGAAAGCATTGAAGATAGATTTTTTTTTTTCAGCAAAAGTAATCGATATCTATCAACCTGTCTTGGCACTAAAAAGTCTGAGCTCTCCTCTGTCCACAATCATCTCAACTTTCTCCTTGGAAGGTTATAAACCGGTCAGTGACGTGTGACAGAAGAAGTAATTTGTTACCAGCTGCATTTGCAATGCAGATGAAAGTGCTGTAAGCCATATAAGGGAACTAGATCACCTAGTAGCACACACAACCAAACTGACAAAATTATAAATGGTTGAAAATCTCATCCTGACCTTCGTTAAGAGTGTTGACCTTGCTGATAAGGACCTGAAACATTTTTGGAGCCCCAAGAGCCATTAATTTGAATTGTAACAACGCGTCAGTGATGTAATCAAGTAGTGGAAATTGCTTGGTAAGGAACGTTCGAGATTGCTAAAGTGGGAGACAGTGGCGTAGCCAGAAAAGTTCGGAGAGGGATATGGTTAAATTTTCTTTAATGGTTGGTTTTCGTCTTTTTCGCGGAGGAAGGGGAAGAAAATTTTGAATTTTGCTGGGGACATTTCCAGAACTCCTCGAACCTAAATTTTAGGGAGCGGGTAAATTCTTAATTAGCAGAAGGAAATTTCAAATTACACCGAATAACGAAATCGATCATACACACTGGTCTGCATATATCTAATGAAATATCACAGATCTTCAAATCTCATCCCCTTGAATGGGCTCCATGCAATAGGTCTCGGTGGGAGATCCAGTCAACCAATTTACTTTTAGGCAGGCCTGTCATTTAGAGAGGTCAGGGGCTGGGGTCAATCGCTAACCTTGGATTTGAAAAAGAAAAAAAGTTTTCACATATATGTGGGCTTGTTTTCCGATAGAATTTGCATAACAATACGTTACCGGTAAAGTATGAAATCCGTTATTTTATAGAATACAACTGATCGTATCTGTTAAAGTGTAAAACTCTCTTGTATTTCCTGGTTTAACTAGTTATTTCATAGAATAACGATCTGCAGCCCGTTAAAGTGTAAAAAAAAAATCTATATCATATTTCTTGCATGACAAATACATATACCTTCCACCTCTGCGTTACCCCCAAAATGTTCGTGTAAAACCCAGTGTGTCAACAGAAAATGTTTTTGTTTTAGAAATAATTTTCTTTGTAATTCCAAGTGTCATTTTAGTAATCCTCGTTGTAGCAAATGATTTTATGGTACATTTCCATAAATACAATTTATACGCTGCATAAATTAGATAAATTGCTTCCTTTTCATTTTAATTGTCTAACATTAGTTAATTTATAGAATATCTAGTTATTTCATAGAATAACTAGTTAAAGTGTCAAATTAATAACATATTGCACACTTTAACGGACACGATCAGTTATTTCATGGAATAACTAGGTATTCTATAAAATGACTGCATTATATACTTAAACGGTAACATATACCCCCTTTGATCTCTTCCCAGGGAAAAATTCGAAATGACAGGCCTTTTTAAAGACCTAAATTAATTTTAACTAGTAAGTTTCTGTAGTGTGTATGATATGCTTTTATTAATCAAGATATGAAAACCGAAGGAGTGATGAAAACCAAAAGACGATTAGAGGGAAATTGAAGATATTTATATATTTATTGTTTAATTTGAACGAACTTTTAAGATGAGTTGACAAGAACGCCTTCCTTAAAAAAAGGAACAATCTCAGAAATAAGTATCTGAAATAACTTTGAAGCCTATATGATATATTGTAATGAAACTTCCTAACTTTCCCGTATACCAACATGGATTTTTTATCATAAGATCAATATTTTCTCTGCTAGTTGAGGTTGCAAATTATGTCAAACATAGCTTTTCAACCATGGGCGCCCATATGTAAAATTTTAAGGGGGGGGGGGGCTTAGAATCTTCTCCTACGGTAAAGCAGAATATTTTCCCCATGAAAACTGATTTCAGTACAGATAAGATTAGAGACATTAAAATTTGTCATTTTTAATAACTTATTCATTAATGGCTGGAAAAGATTTTTTTAAAAAGATTTTTGCAAAGACAAAAGCACTAAAAGCAAGGAAGTTCCCATTTCTAGGGGGGGGGGCTTGAGCCCCCTCTTGCTCCCCTATATAGGCGCCATTGTTTTCAACATTTAAAACAACGAAATATGCATCTCTCTCTCTCCCCCCTCTCTATCTTGATGTGACCTGTTTGATAATGTGTTGATATAATAAAATGTCAGGGTTAATGTTTCACTAAATTTTAACCATTAATGTATTTTATATTAGGAACACTTTAAATAAGGTATTTTGTCTAACAGTTAAGTGTATAATGTTACGAGAGGTAAATTGAAAAACATACGTGTAATTACAAAGAAAAAAAAAAACAATTCCCAACATATGCCTTCGAATCTGAATAGGTAAAAAATTAATATCTATACAAATAAAATA